>NC_012875.2:26631194-26931194 GCF_000003195.3 Sorghum bicolor
TAGATTCTATAGCCGATTGCAACTGTTGCCAGAAAACTTTGCACTCATTGGTACTGTGAGAAGTTGCATTGTGCCACTTGCAATATTTCATCTTCTTTAACTCTTCAGCCGATGGAATCACATGATTGGACGACAAGTTGATCTGGCCTTCCTGAAGTAGAAAGTCAAATATTCTATCGGCTTTAGTGATATCAAATGCGAACTTCTCCGGCTCTTTATGCCCGAAAGGGCAAGACATCGGCTTTTTGTTTTTTACCCACTCTGCCAAACCGATGACTGGCTCCTCATCGAAATCAGAGCTTGTTGCTTCATCAACAAATGACACCTTTTTGTTCCATGCTCTCTTGGGCTCAAAAGGTCTGATATCCTGATCAGAAATTCTCTGCACCAAATGACTTAAGCTTTCGAACTCTTGAGAGGTATACTTGTCCCTGACGTGTGGCAACAAACCTTGGAAAGCCAAATCGGCTAGCTGCCGATCGTCCAAAACCAGACTATAGCATTTGTTCTTGACCTCCCGCAATCTCTGAACAAAACTTTCAACTGATTCAACATTGCATTGCTTCAATTTGACCAAATTGGTGATCTTCTTCTCATGGACTCCAGAAAAGAAGTATTTATGGAATTGCTTCTCTAGATCGGCCCAAGAAATCACTGAGTTAGGAGGCAATGAAATAAACCAGGTGAAAGCCGATCCAGACAAGGATGACGAGAACAAGCGAACCCTCAATTCGTCTCTGTTAGCAGCCTCGCCACATTGGATGATAAACCTGTTGACATGCTCCATAGTTGACGTATCATCCTGTCCAGAAAACTTAGTAAAATCGGGTACCTTGTATCGATTTGGAAGTGGGATTAAATCATATGCAGGAGGATACGGTGTCCGATAAGAGTAAGTATTGACTTTGGGTTTTATCCCAAACTGGCCTCTCATTACTTCAGCAATCTTATAAGCATAGGCATCTTGCCGATGAGGTGGTTGTGGATCTAGCGCCTGCTGATAAACCTCCACGTGTCGCTGAGGTGCACGATTTGCATGGAACATAGGGTTGATCGTCTGACCACCAAACTGTTGACCAAGATTCATCGGCTGGTTGACCAACCCTTGATTCTGGAACCCAGGTTGGATCTGGCCTTGTTGAAACCCTGTAGCCTAATGATTCTGTTGAGGCATCTGTGGAAAGACTTGCTGCCCTGTCCATCCATTGTTGGCATTCATCAGCATAAACACTGCCGATGACTGGAAATTGGGCATCATCATTGAGTTGACATACCTCGGCTGAGTCATAAACCTCTGTTGCATCGGCATTGAATCTGCCGATGCGTTAGGCATCTGGAATGTTGGAGCTTGAGAATTCCCAGTGTAAGGTCTTGCAGTAGTAGTTGTAGTATACTGGAGACTCTGATTCATCGGCAGATTGGGAGGTGCCGATGCCATAGGAGCCTTGCCTCTCGTATCAGCCGTCTGAGATGTTCCAGGAGTCTTCAACATCATTTTCGGGGGCATACCAAAACCCCACCAGTTAGGAGGAACAGATCCCGACATTGCCGACGCCAATGGATCTGTGGCGAGCTTGATTGACTCATCTGATGTTGATGGGTTGGTCGCATTGGTGTGGATTGTGCATTAGTGACTCCTAACGTGCTTGGAGGAACGGTAGTTTCTGTGCCCGCAGCGGCCGTAGCAGCCGATGGAGCTGTAACGACTGGTGATCCTGGCTGATGGTAGACAGGGCCCACATAATTTGGTGGCAATTGTCCTTCTTTGAAAGTTCTAGCCACAGCATTGAAAACCGTATTGGACAGCACACCAGCTTGATTGATCAAGGCACGGTTAATAGCACTATCAACCATGTCTTGAAGTTTACCAGGATTGGCATCGAAAGTAACATGCCGAGGAGCCGGCAGCGCTTCCTTCTAGATCACCTCACCACTCCTGTTGATACTAAAGGATTTCAAACATTGCTGCTTGTAATCCTCCATAGCTTTTGCAATAGCTTGCTTCTGCTCATCTCTGAGATTGGCTTCCGTCACGGGGATGACGTTCTCCAAGTCGAAATTGCTAGTCGCCATGTCCATCTTGATCTTGAATCTGGGTCCCACTGGGCGTGCCAAAAGATGTGTTGGTGCAAAAGTTGATCTGCAAACACAAAGGGCTAATACCCGATTCAAACGTTAAGACGTGCCAGCCGATTTGACCTTACTATCGTCAAAGGTGATAATTCGAATACCTTGGTCCCGACAACAGCGATGCACCCGGATGTCACGGCCTAGAGGTATTCATGCGGAACTCGAGAATACGCCGAGCTTAAGTCGACGAACTCTTAAGAACTCGTAATAAAAGGAAAATATGACGAAGTCGTCAAAAAAGTAGATGTTGGAATATGAGTAAAAACTTGTGTTTGATTGATTGATAGATGTCTCATTACAATGCCCTAGGGTCTACATTTATACCCTGCTCAAAGAGCTACAATCAGACACGACTAGGACTCGAACTCCAAATTAAACGGAATTCGTACATAAAACGAACTTAAATATCTATGAAAAACATAAAATTATCCTCTCGTAACAGACCGGGACACCACCATAGGTCAATCGGCAACCTTCACGTTCTCCTTCCGAGTCATCGGCAGACTTCTTATCATAGCCATTGACCATCGGCACAAACGCGCCACCACTTCTGGACTTAGTCACATTCAGCTGTCTCTTCATCGGCAATCACCCTCATCGGCAACTTCTCTGTAGACTAGTTACCATTGTTTCTTCTGCCGATCTATTCTTTACCGATCCCTGGGTACGCGTCCAAAAACGGCGTCAACAATATTTACTTTTCACGATCCATGTATTATCAATCTCAGTATCAATCCTTACACTCAGTTGTACTTAGAACAAACCATTGTGCAATCCATGTACTCTTTTTTCTCCACTTACAGATAACCATACTAACTTCTATGTTTTTGGCAACGCCGCAAAATCGTTGCAGGAGGCTCTATTTGGTTGCAATAAGTAGTTTTTACCACCAAATCACAATCGTTGCGAAGGGTTGCAATAAGTTGCGTTGCAATAAGTTATTTCAACCGTTTCCAGATTGGTGTTGCAAGTGATATTGTTTCTTGCAACCGTAGATGTCCGTTGCCAAGCGTGGCAATTGGATGTTGTCGCAACACTCATCGTCGTTGCAATAGGAGTAGTTGCAACGCTAGGCTTTGTTGTAAGAGATGATTCGACAGCGTTGCGATAAACTTTATTGCCACAATAATATTTGGTTGCCAAATGTTTTGTTGCTACACAATTTCTTTCATTGCTAGAGCGTTGGCGTTGTTGCCACCATTGCTTTTGGTGTTGCAACATTATCTGTTGCCACGGTTTTAGTATGTTGTGAGAGATGATATTTTATTGCCACAGTTGTTGCACCGTGGCAATAGTATAATTTGCCATGACCTTTTCTCCGTTGCTAGGAACCATTCACTATTGCGATGACCATTATGCCGTGGCAATAAAATTATTTGCCATGCAAGTTTATCGTTGCTATAGATGTAATGTTAATGCAACACCAAAAATACATGGCAATATATTATCTATTGCAACGGTTCTGTTTTTAATAAATCATTGTTGCAAACACAATAGACCATATCAAATGACATTGCACTCACATATATTAATTTATACTCAATCATTATCCAATAGTCCGACAAATGATTCAAATAGTAGTTAAAATCACAAATGAAGTTCTCTCATTATTCCAAAAATTTTAAAAATATGCAACTAGGCTAGACTTCCTAACATCTATGCAGCCCGTGAGATGAGATTTCTATCAGCGCCACATGTCATCATCTCACCAATGTTGTTGCTTGACGAGCCTCCCTCTGAAATCTTGTATACCTACTGCCAAAAGAGTAAGATTAAGATATTAGAAAACCTCTATGTTTAGTACTTCATGCCCAAAATATAAATTCAGAACTTAGGAAATTATATATGCATGTGAGACAAGAAAAATTTAAGAATATGCTCAAGTACAGCTCTAGACCAAATGTGTAGCGGACTATAAAATTATAATTACTTGTCTAGACAATGGAAATTACAAAAACTACCACATTCTGCATATATTTCCCATGAGGTGGCAATGATTTTCTGTAGACAAAGAAAATCATAATTACTCCACCGACAAAAATAATTATATGGTTACTAACAATATTCCCTATTGATTTTTGAAAATCCAGAATTGGTTGTTCAGTTGTTCTGGGTTATTACTGTTGTGTAGCACAAAGTACAGAAAGAAAGTAGATCAGTTCTCCCTGAATCTTGTAGCTTCTTTCAGTTAACTCTAACAGGAAACTATTAAAAAAAAGAACAGCTACCCCTACTTCCTACATCTTCTGCTTCCTTTTCCACATCCTCTGCAACAGAAACCTGGCCAGTGATAAATTCAACCACCCTGGTTAAAAAAGTTAGGTGATTCAAATTGATCTCCAGTAGTTTGTATGTTGCATATTTACACTGATTTTTTACACATGATTAGTTTTCAGATGTTTGTTTTGATTAAAAAAGAAATCACTCTGTAGCCATTCTAATACAAAGATAGCAAGATAGTGAAAACAGGACGTGACAGAGCCAAAAAGATCACCTAATGTATGTGAAAGGTGCAACTTTTATTCATAACAATTCTTGTGGAGGTCAGCTTCACAATTGCATCTTAAACCTAAGCCATTAACTGCTAGCAATATAAATTTTACAATGTAGTAGTACTCAATCATTTAAGCACTTCATATGAGACAAAAAGATTAGCAAACTAGAAAGAATCTGCACACTGACTGTACGACCTGGAAGTGCTTTCTGATGTGGAGTTCACCAAATCCCATTTTCCTGTATGAGCATTGAGATTGCCTTCCCGTGACATAAACCAAGACATCTACAACTATAAGATAGAATGACATACTAGCAGGGCAGGTTACCAGCAGTCTAGCAGTTAATAAATGCAACGACTATCTATTACTAACAGTCTTTCATATGAGAAAGAATATGTTTTGCAAGAGCTACATAAATTAACTTAGAATTCAATCCCAAATTAGTAAGATCTGGAGAATACAGATGCCTAATAACATGAGCTTCATATTCATTCACGAATCTTCACATTTACAGAACATAGATAGCTAATATAATCTTAACATACCTAATTTAATCTTAACATAGGCTCACCTTGTGCCATGTAGCGAAGGTGACCCACCTCATTGGATCCAGATCATTTGTTAATGTGTCAGTTATTAAAGGCAATATTTTCCTTTTCTTGTGGGAGTGTGTGGTGTGTGTTTTATACACGGTTTTTGCACTTTTTTCAACTTATATGTGTTCCACACAAAAATGGGATAATAACAGATTAAATGAAAACAGTTAAACAACAGCAGTTAAAGCCGAGACTCATCTCCACAAATTGCCGCTATGCAAGATAACTTGCTAAACCTGACAGATCATAAGCCAATCCTCTGTCAGGAACCCAGGACAGCACCTTCTAACCCAAAATACATTAGACAGAGGATTAAAAATCTGAGGAGGCACTCACATCGACGATGGCACCCGCTGCCTGGGTTAGCACCGGCGAGATGTCCAGCAGATCACGCCTGCACAGCAGAAGAAAAACAGAAAAGTTAAGGAATGAAAAAGTAAGGACCGATTGAGATAGGGTCTAGGGCAATTACAGATGGAGATAATGGGGCGCCTCCTGCGGGAGCGAGACGGATTGGAGGTAGTCCTCCAGGTTCGGGCGGTCTAGCTCCATGTCCGCCGCCACAGACGAGCTCGCCATCGCCTCCGGCCTCCGTCCGCCGGCCGCACGCCCGCCGCCGGTGAGATGGCGTTGACGCAGAGGAAAAGCTATGCGATGGGGAGAGGCTCACCACATGGATGGGCGTAACGACCCGCGCGAAGCCGCCTGCCGGATGCTCTTGCCGCCGGCCACCGCCTCGAGCAGAAGCGCCGTGCCACTAGTGCGTGAATGAGATTGGAGACTAGGAAGACAAGCTAGGGTTTGGTGTTTTTATATGCAGAAGGTGGATGTCAGATCATTTTCATCCATCAGATCGAGAATCAACAGTTATAACATCATGTGCCGGTGGGCTGTTGGGCTGAATTTAGGTTTTATTTTTCCTTTTCTTTAGCTAGCTAACATATATTTAATTCTTGCTTAAAATACATCTAATATAAATGCAAATCATAGTACAATATTTTTTGTCGCAGTCTCTATGCGTCCAAAAACAATTTTAATTAACATAAACTAGACTACACGTCATATCAAATGAATTAAACAAGCACAAATGTTTTATTTAACCTCAAATCTTAAAAATCAGTTAAAAATAAAATGTTTTGTTAGTGGGATTACTCGAACGTAAATTTGCATTTGACCTCACATCCTGAAACTAGACTATATGTTACATCAAATAAAGTAACTTTGAAAGCTTAAGACGTTAGAAATAGACAAGTCATGTGGAGACATATCGTTATAGTTAAGAGTTCTTCAAAATGGTGCACGGCCTTTGTGAAGCATGTATAATAAGCCAATGTCGAAATTACTTGAATCTTTTTCTGCATGCATGAAGGCACAAATCATGACCCCACACCAAATCTTAGAATTTTCTGATCAAATTAGAGAATTACTGAATTTATTTATCGCTAAAACTAAGAAAGGAGGGCAAGTTAAACCTTGAAAATAAGATATTTTGACATCCTCCTCATCAAAAATGGTTTCTTGTAGCATGTGAGACCTAGTATAGAATTTTGGGACCATTTTGCATAATTTGTGAGGTAGCCTTAGTTCACCTATAATTACGACATTCAACCGCATAGAAATTCATTTAATTGAAATAAAATAGAAAAACACTTCAAAAAAACCTAAAACTTAGCTATTTCTCATATCGTGGCACGCATAAGCTTGAGAAAAAAATTTGAGCATCTTACAACATTGAAATGGATGAGTCACATGGTGACCCATAAGTTGTAGTCAAGGTTCTTCGAAATGGTGCATAGACTTTGTGAAGCATGTACAATACGCCGGTGTCAAAATGACCTAAAACTTTTTTTATGTGCATGAAGGCCCAAAGCATGCCCTCAAGTGAAATCTTAGATTTTTCTGATCAAATTAGATAATTACTGAATTTATTTAGTTCAGCCTACAATTACGATGTCCAACTATGTAGAAATTCATTTAAATGAAATAAAATAGCAAAGCACTTTCAAAAAATCTGAAACTTAGCATTTTCTCATATTGTGGCATGCACAAGCTTGAGAAAAAGTTTAAGCAGCTTAGGACATTGAAATGGATGAACACGTAGTTACTGTTTTCTTATACTTTAATTGAATTACTCAATTGCCAGAAAATATATAAAAATACCAATGTACTCAACCAAGACAAAGACGGAGCTCAGTGGTCGTTGCTGCTCCTCGTGGGATAACCGTCCGAGGTTCGAAGCCCCTCCTGCCGGCCTGGTATGTGGTCGTGTTTTTTATGTTTTCTTTTTGTTAATTATTAAATCATTATTAAAAAACAAATTATTATGTGTATATATATATATATACATAAGCAAAGATTTACACATATATATAGATATACACAAATATTTTGACACTAATTGAGTTTCCACACTAAAAATAAAGAAACGTGTACACATATAAATGTATTAATATTTAATTATTATTTCAACATTTATTTATTGTAAAGAAATGTGTACATATATTATTACAACATTTATTTATTGTTCTTCATATCGTATAGGTGTACACTTTTATTTACTATTTGAAAGAATTAAAAATAAATATTATTTACATATTTTATATACATCTTGGTTTATTTGACTTATCAATTAGCAGAATGATATAGGATTATGGACAAGATTAACGACATTGTCCGTCATGGACCTGCAGTTGGCGGCGGGCGTGGATCTCCCGCAGACGGCAGTGCGGGTGTATGTGTGTGTTGTGCTTGTGCGCAGCCAACTAAGGTGTGGGTGAGATTGAGCTTTTTTTTACACGGACAGGGATTGGGCTTTGTTTGGCTCCGTGGTTTGCTCTCCATGCAAATGAAAAGATATCGAACATTATAATAGACACCAGTACATGCTTGTCCGTTTTCTCTCGGCAGTCCATGAGAAAAAAATAGGACACTCGAATAGTCATCAAGAGGTGTATGATCCAGTTTTCGTTTTGTTCTGAGGTACCAGGTTCGATTCATGTTTGTTCGAATTTTGCAGGTTTACTGGCAATCCATACTTTTTAGTACAAAACGTAGAACACTTTAATAAACATGATTGATGCTTGTCTGAGAGGTTTAGTGTGCTCCAGATTTTTTGCCACACTTTTTATTCATTTATTACTACAACGAGGTTCTATTGGTTAGAGCAGGTTAGTGTTGTCCTTGAGGTCTTGGGTTCAAATCCTATGAACAATGTTTTTTTCTTTAACCTTACATGCTGCTCGCAAAAAAAAAATCATAGGTAATGCAACGCCAATAAATCACTCCGCAATGCAATTTAAATCGTGGCAATATTATAAAGAGGCTCTACTAGTTAGAGCAGGTTAGTGTTGTCCTTGAGGTCTTCGGTTCAAATCCTATAAATTGCGTTTTTTTTGCTTTAACCTTGTATGATCAAATTTATAGGTCATGCAACGCCAATAAAACACTCCACAACCCAATTTAAATCGTGGCATAGTATAAACCACTTTGCAACGCAATTTAAATCGTGGCAACAATATACAATTCTTGCAACCAACAAATTGAATTGTTGCAACATCATTTTAGTATTGCAACGCCCATAGAAATATCCGCAACGGCAAGCCAACCATGGCAATATCAGCCTATTCTTGCAACCACCAATTAAAATCGTTGCAATATCAATCTACTATTGCAACGCCAATTTAACTCGCCGCAGCACCAGTCACTTCGTGGCAATAGGGACAACGTCTTGCAACCATTCGACATTTCGTTGTGACAACAATTCCCTATCGCAACGATCTTAACACTTTTTGCCACAAGACAATTTTGGTGGCAACATTGCTATCTGTCGCAACCAAAACTAAAAATGGTTGCGAGACCAACCCTTTTGCAACCAAAATCTTGCCGTTGCGCCAAAACATGGTTGCAATAGGGGTAAAAGTTAGTAGTGGCGCATATGCTTATTATGAACATATGCACTCCAATTACCATATTTCAGTCGTCTAACTCACCTTGTTTTAGGGTTGTGGCCGACTGGGGATGGCTGCTAGGTGGCCGGGGCTGGCTGCTAATGCCCGGATGAGGACTGGCTAGGGCTAGAGCCGCCAACAAATTTACCCTGTGGTGGTCGCAGAGGGGACACGGTGATCAACAATGGCTTCGGTTCGCGTTCGGCTTCGTCCGGCTTTAAGGGGCACGACGCCTGGAAAGATAAGCTTTCCGAGAATTGAACAGAGTTCTTTCCGAGAAGTTGGAAGATAAGATGAAGGTTTGACGTCTGTAGGGTCTTTCAGTGTGGATTTCAAATCAACAATAAAGGAATCCTGCTATGGCAAGTGATGATGTTGTTTCCACATGAGTAGCGAAGTTTAAACTGGACTGTTGTTTAACCTAGTTGTATATTCTAATGCAGATCTCCAGATTGATATGAAAGGTTGTCAGGATGTCTACGCTTTATTGGATAAGTATGTAGAAGTGGGGCGTCTGGAAGGTGACAACAAGTATCATGCCGGCAAAGCATGGCCTGCAGGTTAGTATTATGGATCCTATGGCAGTTAAGCTTCTTTCTTTTAGGCAGCATGACCGTATAATCACAGGGCCATTGAAAGTTATAAAACTGATTCTAACCAAAGCTCACATTTATTTAACAGTTAGTACCTAAATAGAATCCTTGAGATAAGGACAAACTTTTTTCTTGAAGCAACTCAGAGAATGCTACTCAATACCACAATTCATTCAAATGATGTGTATGCAGTTTGTGCTAGGATGCATCTAAGGTGTAAAAGGGTGCATTGAAAGTGCTAAATTATTTACCAAGCAGTTAAGTGAAGTGTAAAGGTCATATTGTGCATCCTCAAAGTTTGAACTTTTTCAAGGCAATTATAACATGACATATAACATTATCCAGAGTGGTTAGATTTGTGGGGTAGTGTAATCATAGCACATGCTCGTACTTGTTTCTCATCTTGTTGATTTGAGACTTTATGATGTTACTGATCGGACCTTAGGGCCCTCTGAGGTCTCAGTACTTGTTTTGTATGCACACACAGACTCCTTAAGAACCAAGGAATTAGCAAATTAATCCATGCCGTAAAAAACTTACCAACCTAAGAGTCACTAGGTGGCGTTATGAATAAATAGACACCCAAATTTCAGTATGTGGACTCAAAACCTGGGTGATGGCAATGTGCACCTAGACCTTCCACCAACTGACCTAGGCTCGGCATCGAGCTGGACGATGTGGTGAGCATATCTCTCCGCTATCCCCCCTCCCATCCCATCCGCTGTGCTGGTGGTTGGTGGGAGTGGTGTTGTCTGAATATTTTCCGTTCATGAGTTGGCCAGAGTGCCATGTCTGAGGTGTTGTTGATCCCTCCTATTATATGGTTGAAGATTTAAATTTTGATTGAGGTAGAAATAAAACGATTGCCCAACCACAAATTGTTGCTAGGATCTTATTTGCTACTACAGTATTAGGCCACAGGTTAGCATGAAAATCTCTCTCTTTGGCAAACAATTTGTTTTTGCGTCCTTACATATGCTTGTTGCAACCCTTACAAATGCTTGGAACGCACGCAGGAAACTCACGCACACACCTAGGAAACTCACGCACGCAGGAGGCGCAATCAAATTTAGCCATCGGTGGATGACGTACGTGGTGCCAGAGACGAGGCGCTTCAACGACGACTTCCGTTCGCGCGATCGATGTGCTGCTGCCCTCAGCAACGGCGGCTAGGCGTCGGGCTTTGACCTGCCTGCAACCGAGGTCACGGTGCTTCAAGGGGACGTCAGGAATAAGTCCTTTGGGCAACGGGCTAGGGCAACGGCGTGGTCGATCAACTCCGGGCGGACTGCGGGGCAAGGCAACGGCGTTGCTGGCGCTATCGAGAATCAGGAAGGGACAGGGGCCTAGGTGCGTGAGGAAGGATCGATTGACGTGTTGTGATTGTGTTGGCTTTCCTTGTGGGGCGTGGACTCGTAGGGAAAAGCCGCGGCACCTCAACGACGACTTCCGTTCGCCTAGGCCGATTGACGTGTTGTGATTGTGCTGGCTTTCTTTATTTGTTGAGTGGTATAAAATTGATAATCCTTTATGTGGGTGCACAAAAGGTGGCGTTTTGGTGGAGACATATGAAAGCCCTAGTTTGGTTTTGGATAATTGATGAAACCCTACACATGCACATGTTGGTTTACACATTGTGGTGTTGGCACACTTTGAGGAGGAGGTGGAGTTTGAAGGGTAGAGAGAGGATGGGTTCCTCTCTCCCTCCCGCCGAGCAAGCTCGGCGGGATTCAGCGCTTTTTAAGAAAATGAAGTGCATATTTTCTATTGCGCCGGTGGGAAAATTGGAGAAGTCGCGGGAGTGTTTCTCGCTGAGAAACACTCACCGGACACTGGCCCAGAGGCACCGGACGCTGTGTCTGTGCGTCCGTTGGCAGACAGTGCTCGACTCGGCTAGGGTTAAGCAACGGACGCTGAGCACCGGATGCAGGGTAACTCCTGTTCTTGCGTCCGGTGCTATCTGACTTCTGCGACTAAACCTAACTGAGAGCACCGGACGCTCAAGGTGCGTCCGGTGGGGTGCGTCCGGTGACCCCGCGAGTTTGTAGACCTCCCTAAGTTTAAGTCCGTTGAGGACCGAACGAGTCCGGTGCTGCGGCCACAGAGAGACTCACATTGACTGCAACGGTTGTTTTTCTAACGGTCGATTTGTTCAAGGCACCAGACGCTGTCTCAATAGGCACCGGACGCATCCGGTGTAACATGAAGAGCGTCCGGTGGCCCCCTTTTCTGCCCAGTGAAAGAGCCAACGGCTCTATTTGCTTGAGGGGCTTATAAATAGTTGTTGGCCGGCTTAGGGCTCACACCTTTGGCATTCTAGCATACTTGACATCCTTGTGAGCCTAAGCAAACACCTCCCACTCATCTCCTTCATAGATTATTCATCTTTGTGAGATTGGGAGTGATTCCAAGTGCATTTGCTTGAGTGATTGCATCTATTGGCACTTGTGGATCGATTTGGCTACGGTTTTCTTGTTACTCTTGGTGGTTGCCGCCACCTAGACGTCTTGGAACAGCGGAGGAGGATTGGCACGATTTGGTGATTGTTCGTGGCCATCTCCCGGTGATTGTGAGGGGTCTTGTACCTTCCCTGGCGGAGAGCCGAAAGGTAACTCTAGTGGATTGCTCGTGTCATTGAGTTACCTCACTTGTGAGTCGGTTCTTGCAGTGTCCTAGTGAGGACGAGGTTCGTGCTACACCTCTTAGCCGCCGGACCACCAAGTGTTGGTCGACACAATGGGGACGTAGCGTGCCGGCAAGCACGTGAACCTCAAGAGAAAATTGTGTGTCTCCATTGTGATTGTTCATTGGATTTCTCCTGGTGATTGGACGTCATATAATTGATTGGTTCATCCCCTCTACGTGGTGGTATAAAGATCAAACCATCTCTCTTACATTCCCACAAACTAGAGTAGCTTACTTGTATAGAAACTTTAGATAGCTCTCTAGTGTAAGTAGTGACATAGCTCTTGTGTGCTTAGTGATCATATCAACTAGAATTGTTGGATAGGTGGCTTGCAAACACCCCATTAGAGCTAGAGCAAAAAGCTACGCTTTGTTATTTACTAACCTCTTGCTCTAGTGAGTTTGTAGAATTTTTAAATAGGCTATTCACCCCCCTCTAGCCATATTAGGACCTTTCAATATATCTGGGACCGCCGACACATCGTGGCATTTTTAGGGAGAAAGCTGCGGGTCGCAAGTCTGGCGGACGGACGGAGCGAAAAAAAGGTCGCACGATGAAATAGTCTTACTTTTGTTATTTTTAGTTGTAGGAGATTCAGTTTAATGGTCTTCAATTGTACGAGAATCAGTCAAACATTTTACAAACTTTACAAAGTCTACTTATGACTCCATTTTGAGTGAATCAAGTTCGGATGAATCTAGTATGATATATGTACTTTAGGTTGGACCAGTTGCAGCCTGCATTATAAGCTCTACTCATGCCGAAGAACAAGTTGTGAGAGTTTATCTACGAATGGAGAGCGCAAATTGAAATCCTACTATGATTGAATGTTTGTATTTACTTGATCTTGTGGACATTACATTTAGAAACGATACCCTACCTGTCGAGGATGTCAATAGGGGGTATCCCACCCAACACTCATAACGAGAGGATTAACAAACCAATCGAGGCTCCAGCTCGATGCTCCGACATAAATACATAATCACTAGGACCCGGTGTCGATCGTGGCCTCAAACACGGAAACAGGGTCCTGCGAATCGATAGGAGCTCGATAACCAGCGACCGTCGAATATGGGAGTAGCTCGAGCGAATCGATGGGCCTCGAGAGCAAAAGCGTCCTCCGCCGCCTGTCGTGGGTATGGGAGTCAGGGCATTTAATGCGTCTGCCATGCTCCCACCTAACCCGACAGACACGGGAAGCGTGATAGGGGAACAAGCACCCGTCAAATCTCTACTTTTTCTAGCTTTATCCCCTAGGATGGATAAAAGTACGACTTCGCACAGTATAGCAGACGTGATATCCCGTTGCGGCACCCCTCGAGACGCATGAAGTAAGCGCTCCCACATAGCAGGCACGCTCGTGCGACCCAACCCTCGAGCAGACACGTTCCTTCCCAGGAAAGGATCAGGAGATGGAAGTCAGCACTTCAACCACCCTAGACGTGACTACTGCCACGACGTACAAGCGTGCTCATGCCTAAGCCAATCCAAGACTATGTACAAGAGCTGAATTCAGGAGCGCACACGCCATCATCACCAAAGTACCCTGTAACAAGACGACTCGAGTAGGTCAGCGCACCATACCCCTATCGAGGCTTATTCTAATGCCTACACCCTATAACCTAGGTCTCCCTTTGGAACTATAAAAGGGGACACTGAGGATGACATACACAAGAGAGATTCATAGAACACAACACGTAGAATACGATTCACCCAACACCATCGGCTAGGACTTAGAACTCTTGGCCACATCCACTTGTATTCACCCGTGTACAAGCACTTAGGTGCAAGATAATACAAAGCCTTCCCCCCGCTGGACATAGGGCTTTCTCTTGCCCGAACCAGGATAAATCTTTGTGTCATTCTTGTATCACCATCCGGAAAAGGGAGCACGCACATAAATTCACTCATTGGTGTCACCCCCCGGGGTCAAAACACTGACAGTTGGCGCGCCAGGTAGGGGTTCTGCGTGTTACCACCGATTTCCCATCTCTTTCTGGATGGCCACTCACGTCTCGCCGATCCTGCGCTCCACCGTGATTTGGTTCGGGAGCCTTGAGTTCATGTCCACCGGCTTCGGCTATGACATGATTCTACTCTCGATCAAATAACCTAGAGGGGCTCGTATCACACCCACACGGCCAAAGGCTCTAAGACAGCCTCGCCACCACACTTCCCCGCCCAAGAGGAGGCATGGCCAGCATCGCCACTGCTCCCACCGCTGCTGCGCTATCATCGCCTCGTGCGGAACGGGCAACGGTGGAGGAGCTGACAGCTCCACGTGTCGAGACCACTGTCACGACGGTCAGACGTCAGAACGACCATACGACGCCATCAGGCGGCAGCATACCCCGCGCATCCTCACCTCCATCTACACTGCTACCACACGGTCTGTTCACCACTAGGCGGATGTACCATTCGGCTTGGACAACGCTGCGACGTCGCTCGCCAGGACAATATGTCCTGGTGTCGGGATGAGCGTGGAGCGACCACTGGTCCTCCCGCGCGACACGGAGATGTAGCAGCAAACTCAGCAAGTGGGTGAGCGGTCAGATTTTCCCCAGGTACGTGGACTTCGACGCCTAGGACCTAGGCGATACACCATCACCACACTGAGACATCAGTTGGCGGAGGAGGGGCGTGGATGCTTCTACACCACCGAGCCAGACCCCGACTCTGAATCCGATAGCTATGACCCTACAAGGGAGTGCTTCAACATCGACGGGGCCGTGGCTACCACAGACGACACACAGGATACCGCTGCTGGTGGTCGAGCTCCCGCAGCAAGGGAAGATCCTAGGATGCCTAGGAACGACAGGTAGGTAGACCCACCACCTAGAGACGACAAGCCTGCGCAACTTGCACAGCTACGAGAGCTCAAAGCCAAGCTAGACGAGGATCGCGAGTGCCTCAGCCAGCTTGAGCAGGCCCTCGAACGAGACCAACCACACCCGCATGGTGGGGGCGTGCGTGGTCATACCCGAGACGTGTACCGACAAATCATCGGGGACGAGGAACCTGAGCCGCTCGTCAGCCGCTTCCCTCGAGGCGGTCAGAACATCGTGGCGGCGACCATGCTGCTACGTAACATGCCTGAACCCTCGAACTCCCAGGCACGACGCATTCGAGACGAGGTGCAAGGTCTGCTCCTCGTGGAGGCGGCCCAACAAGCCGAAATCTCAGCCTCTCGATGTCGAGGGGTAGCCACAGAAAAGCGCGTCGAGCCAGCCCAGAACGAGAGGGAGGTGTTCGTCCATCAGGAACCGCCACCTTGAGGCAAGAAAACTGTGGCCGTCCAGGAGCGCCTTGTCGATAATCGAGGGCAGCACGACGCTCGACATGACATCAACGAGCATCGATGCCGCAGACACGGGGACGCGGGGGAGCAGGGCTACAGCGCTCATCACGGCGGATGTTATGATAGCGACGAGGACCGAATGGCTCCTGAGCCACCGGGCCCTCGAGTCTTCAGCAGGGCAATCCGCAGCACGCCACTACCAAGCCTGTTCCGACCCTCGACCAGCATCACCAAATATAACGACGAGACCAAGCCAGAGTTGTGGCTGGTAGACTTTCGGCTGGCATGCTAGTTGGGAGGCGCTCAAGGGGATGATCGAGCCATCATCCAACAGCTACCGCTCTTCCTCTCTAACACCGCTCGCGATGGCTCGAGGAGCTCCCTGATAACCAGATCCATGACTGGACTGACCTGGTCCCGGTATTTGAAGGGAACTTCAAGGGGACCTACATACGCCCCGGCAATTCATGGGACCTCAGCAAGTGCAAGCAGAAATCCAGAGAATCTCTTCGAGAGTATGCCCGACGCTTCTCGAAGCAGCGCACCGAGCTCCCGCACATCCCCGACCATGACGTCATCCTGGCTTTCGTCTCAGGTACCACTTGTAAGGATTTGGTGTGAGAATTGGGCCAAAATCGCCCGCAGACCATTGACAAGCTAGTGGACGTGGTGGCGAACTACGCCACTTGCGAGGAGGCAGCCGGTGCTTTCTTCAATCACGAGAATGACAAGGGGCAGGCACCAGCGGACGATGACAAGGGCCCCAGCAGGGGGCCCAAAAAGAACAAGAAGAAGAAGAAGACGTGGCAGATCAAGCGGGAGGCCCTCGACGATGATTCCATCGCCGCGGTCGAGCGCAAGAAGCCTCGAGGCCCTCCTGAGGGGGCCGTCTTCGATAAAATGCTCAAGGAGCCCTGCCCTTATCACAAGGGAGGGGCCAATCACAAGCTCGAGGACTGCCGCATGCTGAAGAAGTACTTCGACAACCTGGGGCTAAAGAAGGATGACCAGAGGAAAGATAGAAGCGATGACAAGGGCGGAAACAAAGAGGATGAGGGGTTCCCCGCCGTCCACGACTGCTACATGATCTACGGTGGACCCTCGACGCAGCTCACCACGAGGCAGCGTAAGAGGGAGCGCCACGAGGTCTTCGCGGCAAGGATGGCAGCGCCACAGTACCTCAACTAGTGGAGCACCCCCATCACCTTCGACAGCGATGACCACCCCGACAAGGTTGTCGCTCCTGGCGTCTATCAACACCCGACTCTCGAAGGTATTGATGGATGAGGGCAGCAGCCTCAACATCATCTACCTCAAGACCCTCGACCTCCTTGGCATCGAGAGAGCATAGCTCCAACCCAGCGTCGGCGGTTTCCATGGTGTCGTGCCAGGGAAGAAGGCGTTGCTAGTGGGTCGAATCAACCTGCCGGTCTATTTTGGCACAGCGGCCAATTTCAGAAAGGAAACCCTCACTTTTGAGGTGGTGGGTTTTCGAGGCACCTACCACGCCATCATCGGACGACTGGGATATGCCATGTTCATGGCGATCCCCAACTACACTTATCTGAAGTTGAAGATGCCCGGGCCCAAGGGGGTCATCACCGTCAGCTCCTCCTATGAGCATACATACGCATGCGACGTCGAGTGTGTCGAGTACGGGGAAGTTGTCGAGAGCTCCACCGACCTCGCCTCAAGGCTCGAAGCCCTCGCCGCTGACGCTCCAGAGCTAAAGTGCCATGCGGGCAGCTTCGAGCCAGCAGAGGGCACGAAGAAAATCCCGCTCGACCCCGACAGCTCTGACGACAAGGTGCTGACGATCAGCGCCAACCTCGACCCCAAATAGGAGGCCGTGCTCATCGACTTTCTCCGTGCAAATGGCGACATGTTTGCATGGAGTCCCTCGGACATGCCTGGCATACCGAGGGAAGCCACCAAGCACTCCTGGAGATTCAAGCCGGTTCCAAGCCAATGAAGCAACGCTTGCGCCGCTTCGACGAGGAGAAGCGCACATCATTAGCGAGGAGGTCCACAAGCTTTTGATGGCTGGATTCATCAAGGAGGTTCACCATCCCGACTGGTTAGCAAAGCCTGTACTAGTTAAGAAAAAGAATGGGAAAATGAGGACGTGTCTCGATTATACCAGTTTAAATAAAGCATGTCCGAAAGTTAACTTTCCTTTGCCACGCATTGATCAAATCGTTGATTCTACCACGAGATGTGAGACCCTTTCGTTCCTTGATGCTTATTCCAATTACCATCAAATAAAGATGAAAGAGTCCGACCAGCTCGCGACCTCTTTCATCACGCCTTTTGGAATGTACTGCTACGTGACCAAGCCCTTTGTGCTCCGAAATGCTAGGGTAACGTACCAACGGTGCATGCTCCATGTTTTTGGGGAGCATATAGGTTCGACGGTCGAGGCATACGTCGACGACATCGTCGTCAAGTCAAAGAAACAGGCCAACCTAATTCAAGACCTCAAGATCCCCTTTAGTTGTCTGCGTGCGAATAAAATCAAGCTCAACCTCCATCGAGGCGTGTTGCCATCCCCTCAGAATCATTATCGTCATCGTCGTCGTCGTCACTATTGTTGGGTATTCTTAACATCATTACCAAAAGTAGACTTAGTTTTCTAATTCTGATAACGGTGCCAAAAATGCCAAACCTATCCCTCATACCACTTAAGCCAAGTTGTCATCCCCAACATGACATGAGAGACGCGGTATTGAAATATGCAATTGCTCATCTAAATAAATAATGAATGGGATCTGCAAGCGCACCGATTAATATCGATGTAGCATTTTAACCGCGAAGTATTCCAGGTATCGTTATTTATATTTTTACCACTGGGAAGGGATTAGCAATCATCAGTGTTGATTATAGAATAGAATACAAGATTGAGTATCTATCATTGCATGTATAATTGAGAACATTTATCTAACTCTTTCATACAGGGATAAGTGTCACATAAAGGATATAAAGTAATGAATAGTGACAAAGATAATTAATCTGATCAGCATAACTTAGCCACATAATAAATATGATAAGCACATCAATTAGATATTCTAGAAAGTCATTAGCATGGAATTAGAACGAACTACAAGAATATTTCCTAAGTTATCTCAACTATATAGTCTAGCATTATCATAGTTAGTGCAAGTATACTTAGCAATCATTGTGAGACAAGACTACGTCCATGCATAGTGATATTAGCAAGGAATATGAGAAACATAGCAATCACTCCCCTGTAATAATGTTGCTCTGCCAGCCCAATACACGAGAGGGGGACTATATAAGAATCAATGAAGCTGTCACTATCACGAACCACCCCACGATCTGGCATATTTGGTACAGTCGCAGATAAATACGGTATAAGCACCACGTCTACACAATATCTATCATTTACCCATGGATCCGATGGATAAACGCTATACGATCCTAAACATGTATATAGATCCTATCTAACTAAGCCAAGTAAATAACTATGATAAACTAAGAACAATATAATCTTGAATATAAACAAGTAGAGCAAAGTCATAAGCAATATATTGAAGTAGAACAAAGTCATATTCATAATATTGAAGAACAAAGATGAACAATTAGAAGAACAATTAGAGAATTACCAAGAATCCTCTTGACAGATCCGGAAACCAATTGAAGATTGACTCCTTCTAGTTCTAATCCTATGTAGCTATGCTAATCTAGATGTCTAATTGATGTGGTGGCTCTAGGCTTGATTAGAGGCTTCTTCTCCCTTGAGGAATAATGAATTAGGGTTGAGAGGCTCTCTCCTCTAGGGCCAGGGGGTCTGGTTTTATAGTCCCTCCAAGTGAATATGGGCCGTTGGATCAAACCGACATTGATTGAACGGTTATCCTTGATCCTTTAGGTCGGTGGAGATTGATCCCGAAAGAGAGTTCTGATTGGACTCTTCAGGGGGGCGGGCGCCCTGTTCACCTGGGCGGGCACCCAGGGCCAGGCTCTGTTCGGCCACCGCTTTGTTCCCGTGGCTTCTGGAGTCTTCTAGATGTAAGATAATTGCGTGGCACGTTCATATCTCTATGTAATCCCGACGTGTGGGTCTTTCTTCCGTATTTCCTAATAACCCCCTGCAGAAATAGACAAACACCAAAACTCGTGGAATTCTGTCAGATAAAACCCTAAATCTAAATGTTGATTTCATTTGGATGCTTTTCTTTGTTTATTTGATAATTAAATTTGATACTTAAGGACCATCAACAAACTCCCCCAAGCTTACCTCTTGCTCGTCCCTGAGCAAGGATAATCTCAGCGATGGATCAGAAGTTGCTGCAATACTTTTAAGAATTGACGGTACACATGCTTTTAAATAAGATCTCATCTCTGAGTTAGAGTAAACTGTCAAGACTTAAAACTTATTTACTTTACCTTTCACCATGGGACTTGTAACCGTCACTTCCGTCTTGAGTAGTTAAAAGATAGAACAGTCTAATCAAGTGTCATGTCTCTTATTCTTGATCAGCTATAGCTCTGGAGTTTTTACAGATTTTCAAATAAAACTCAGAGATTCCTTGTATGATTCTCTCATATCTCTCTTTTGTGGTATTTCTGGATCCTTACCAAGGCAGTGATGGTATATGCCTTCTCTCAAAATATGTGGTATTTGTGGTATAAGGCATAGTGATATTGCCTTCTCTCTCACCCTACTCTAATAAGGCTTTAATATCTGGAGCTCATAGGTGGGAGATAAAATATACATACTTATAAGACATTTATTGTTTAGTCAAACCATGGATCCAAAGAAATAAATCAATAAGTCAAATCAAGATGTGCATGTGTGGCGAATGAATGGCGTATGGTGATGATGGTGATAACAATGGTAAAAGTCTAATTCTTTTGCTCTTCGAGGGGATACATACCTTCCTTGCTTTATGAAACTTTTTTAGGAGAATGAGATGCTCTTCTTTTTCTTTCCTCTCAGGTGGGTATTTTGTCGGACACTTGTCCATTTTTACCTCTCGTCTCACTTTTTCTTTTCTTTCGAGGTTCCGGGCACTTGCCCCTTTTTATTTCCTCGTATCTCTTTTCTTTTTTTTATTTTTTTAGAGCACTCATCTCTTGAGATAATATAGCAAGTGGTAGTAACAAGATAACTTGAGCATTTATTTCACAGGGGAAAACAGAAATGTTTTTGGCCATTCTCTCCCGGATTAGGAGTAGAATGTTTTTAGGTGGTTCTAGAGATGGAAATGGGTGGATATATGTGGATGGTACTTCCAGAGTAGAAGCAGCATATGTGAGTGAACGTGCAAGTGAATCTTGATTTAACTACATGACAAGCTCCTAAGGGTCTACACAACTTGACCACACTCAATGCTCATAAGCAGTAAAAAATAAATGTATGGCTCAAAGTCTAGGAAGCATGTATATATGGTTGTGATAGGAATTTAAACTCTCATCATACAGGAACTCATCATGCAATATTTTAAAAATTTTCAAAGATAAAATTCTCTAGAATTTTAGCATCTCTAGGAACACATAAACAGCAGCTCAACCTTCCCATATCATATCCGTTAACAACTTAGACTTCAGATCAAGTTTTCTTCCCACAAGTTTAGGTTTAGAGCAAGCTCTAAATTATAACAGTTATGTCTAAACTTGAGAGAGAACTTCAAATTTTAAAAATTAGGCAGAGCAACTATTCATCATATCCATGCTAGAGTTTTATTATTAAGATTCAGATTAGCATAGCCATTATTTATTTATTAAACATACTAAGCAAAAGACATATATAAGCATAAAATCTTTATTTGGTTTTCCATAGTTATGTATTTTAATATAGTATAAGTATAAAGATAGATAGAAATACTTAGCGGGATAAATGGGGGTGCTCTCCCCCAAGCTGAATTTTGACGTAATTTCTCTTGATGTAGCTAGCAGGTGGCAGAGGTGTATTTGAAAGTCGGCAGTATCTTGACAGCGATTAGAATGTCCTCTGTCTGGTAGTCTTTTTGATTCTTAAATCTGTGGAGCTCAAATAGATAACAAAGCTTTGTGGAACTGATTAAGTGTTAGCATAAATGTCTAGCCTTTATCATGTTGAGACTCCTCAATAACTATTACTCCCTATTTTTATATTTTCATTTTATAAAGCAGAAAAAAATATTTATTTTATTTTTATGCCACCACAGTGAATGTACTTAGGGATTTTATGCCACTCGTATACTCACATGGGGCTTACTGTTTTTTTAACATTTTTATTTTCTTTTTAAGATAGTACGAACATGATTAACTAAGCAAACTATTTTAAATAATTGAAAGGGAAAAGATAACTACCAAGTTTACCTCTTGGCAAGGCGTTCGGTGTTTTTAAGTCCTCCGAACGGGACTCTCCGCTTTCTTAATTGTCCTGGGATTCGTTGGGTGGCGTAGTCGGTGCTTCCGGCAGCGCCTCCTCTTCATGTATAGTAATCTTCTCTTTCCACACCTGACTCGGTGCTACGGTCTCCAATGGATAATTCTATTTAAACTATATGTTTTCTAACCTTACCACTTCTCCTTTATAGTCTGCCCATCCGTCCTTGATGATCTGCCTCCTCTGGTTGCGGTTGCGTCGTTTTCTGACCTGCTTAGAGTCTTCAACGATATAGTTAGGGTTAGTAAAATAGCGGCGTACCTTCTCTGAGGGGAAGTGCATATGGACTTCTCCAGTTCCAATGTAGATGATTGCTTTAACGGTGCTGAGGAACGGTCTTCCAAGGATGATGGGTGGATCGTACTCATCTTCTCTCATGTCAATAACCTGTAAGTCTGTGTAGGCAAAATGATGGTCTATTTTGACAGGGACATCAGTTACTGTTCCTTTAACTTCTCAAAATGTCTGATCTGCCATCTGGAGCTGAATGTATGTTGGTTTTAAGAGCATGGTTTCGAACAAGAGCAGATAGGTGACTGCGGCCATTATGTTGACGCCCGATCCGGAGTCACAAGTCGTCTTGTAGAAGTTATATCCATTTATGGAGCAATAGATGCTTGGCATTCCTGGGTCGTCCTTCTTGGTCAGAAATGGTGACTTAAGTTGGTGATCTTGACCTCCATGAACTACAATGACTGTGGGGCTATAAACCCCTATACCCTCATGGGCCGATATGGGCCGCACCATCAGAGGTGGCTCGGCCCACAAGATGAAGACGTGCGACGCATGACGTTGGTCGGCGTGCACCGCAATGCTACAAGATATTGTACCAAATAGGATAGTTTACTTGTAACTCTGTCCCTTCACGATATACAAGGAGGGGCAGGGGTCCCCTAGAGGACAGATCATAGACAACACATATTATTCTCTCAACACAATCCAATACAATCAGACGCAGGACGTAGGTATTACGCCCACACGGCGGCCGAACCTGGATAAAAACCTTGCCTGTGTCTTGCGTCACCACCGAGTTTGTAGTTTGTGCACCGTCTATCGATAAACTACTACCGTGGGCATACCCCAAGGTAGACTGCCGACCAGCTTTCGTCGACAGTGGCGCACCAGGTAGGGGGTGTGCGTACAGCTCTGTTAGACAAACAAGCTGGCTATCATCCCCGACTTCGCGGCCATGGCGAGTGGCTTCACGTTCACCATCATCTTCAACAGCTTCACCGCCACGACCATGGAGGAGGCGTAGATCCGATCTGCACCAATCACTTCTTCGTCGACGTCGGCCGCGGCTCCAACCACGCTGGCTACGACTCCGACTACTCCAGCAACTTCTCCGACCACGCCGACAACGCGTCACCCACTTCTCTGCTACAAAGGGAGGCAGATCGACAACACCGACCTGCTCGAGCTATCGACCAAGTTGTTTGACCTACTTGCTCTAACCACCAGTCGCAATAATAATCGCTGCGAAGAACGGCGCTACGACAACCGCGACCACCGTCATGACACCAAGTCAAAAAGCTCGAGGGCCAGACAATTTTGTCGCCACCGACCAGACTTTCGTCTAAAGATAAGTATACTTCTAATATTTTATTTATTTTTGGCATAATATTTTTTATTATCCTCCAAAATAACTTTTTGGTTAGCCGACTAGTTTTTTCTCCTACACGAGTTTTCCAGAGCCGGTACTGTCTTCGACTCCTCCCTACACGTGCATGAGATCCGCCCTCTGCGTTCTGGGTGGTCGGCAGTAGCTCTCTGGCGAGGCTGGCAATCCCACGCGTGTCTAGGTTCCGCACCTCATGATGATTGTTGGCTAGACCAGAGCTGATACAAGCTCTAGGATGAATTAACTACTTGTGCTAATTTTATAACAAAAAATCTAAAACTTATCTCAGTATTGATTTTTTATCTAGAGTTTATTTATACATCATGTACTAGCTATTCTCTATATTTATTTTTTAGGAGTTTGGTCCAGTCGACAAGCTACGCTCGGGGACTCATCGACTATTCCCTACGCTGTGCCCGGGGACTGCTCCGACCACCGAGCACGTTTACGTTCCCAACCACGCTCGGGGACTTGTCGACTACTCTCTACACTGTGCTTGAAGACTGTGCCGACCACCGAGCACGTTTATGTTCCCAACCACGCTCGGGGACTTGTCCACCAGTCCCTACGCCGTGCTCGGGGACTGTACCGACCACCGAGCACGTCTACATTCTCAACCGTGCTCGGGACTCGTCAATCACTCCCTTCACTGTGCTCGGGGCTTGCTTCAACCACTCTCCAACCACAGCTTGAGGACTGTTTTTCTCAGTTACATGTGAATTGGACTCATATACAACTGAGGGGTAATTTTTTTAGACCTTGCTACAAGGCTCATACTTCGCCTTCCAGCAAGCTCGGGGACTACATCGGTACGATGCATCTGGCGATGCATTTTGATATCAGATTTTCTATGTGGTTTTTCTCTTTAGACCCTGGCACCACGTGCCTACGTCACCTACTACCAGGCTCGAGGACTAAGTGGGCACACTTCACCTTGCGGTGAATATGCTTGCGTTTTGAAAGTCTATACTTTTCAGAAAAGTAAAGTGGGCACACTTCATTAGGAAAAAAATATTTTTTGATTAAGAGCACCATGCATTCTTCGAACAACCTGCTTCTTCTATGTCAATGTTGATCAACTATCTTTTGAGTTGGTTAAAATACCGTTGCAACTGTTTGGGTGACTTTCCTGCTTATTGAAGACGTCAAGCCTCACTGGTCGAAGAAGCTCAAGACGGCGTGTTACATCACAATACATGGTGCTCGGGGACTAGCTGTGGGGGTATAAACCCCTATACCCTCATGGGCCGATATGGGCCGCACCATCATAGGTGGCTCGGCCCACAAGATGAAGATGTGCGACGCATGACGTTGGTCGGCGTGCACCGCAAGGCTACAAGATATTGTACCAAATAGGATAGTTTACTTGTAACTCTGTCCCTTCACGATATATAAGGTGGGGCAGGGGTCCCCTAGAGGACAGATCATAGACAACACACATTATTCTCTCAACACAATCCAATACAATTAGACGCAGGACGTAGGTATTACGCCCACACGGCGGCCGAACCTGGATAAAAACCTTGCATGTGTCTTGCGTCACCATCAAGTTTGTAGTTTGCGCACCGTCTACCGATAAACTACTACCGTGGGTATACCCCAAGGTAGACTGCCGACCAGCTTTCGTCGACAGTGACCATCTTAGATGACTCGGTCCACAGTAGCTTGTTCCTGATCCTCCTGTTGGTTCTCTTCCTTGGTTCATGTCGAGATTGGTCTGAGATTTGTGTAGTCTTGTTCTTGAAGGAAAATGTCTCCTTTCTCCCTTTGATGTAGAAACTGATCTTGCCAGCACTAGCGTAGATGACAGCTCCCGAGGTGTTTAAGAATGGCCCCCCTAAGATGATGGGTGCCCTCTCATCATTACTGGTCTCTATCACCACGAAGTCTGCTGGGGCGTATAAGGTACCAACTCGGGCACAAAGGTTCTTCAATATTCCTTTTGGAAAACTTATTGTCTGATCTGCAAACTGCAAACACATGGATGTTTCTAATAAAGGATATGTAAAGAATTTTTCATAGAGTACCCTGGGCATAATGTTGACACTAGAGCCAAAGTCGTAGAGTGCTTCTGGGACGTCCACCATGCCGATGGAGATCGGGATGACGAGACATCCTGGATCGCCTCTCTTGACCGGCAGAAGGTCAGTAGTAATTTCAGTGATGGGGTTACTCCAATTACCTGCATCAAACATGTCTACAAGATTTGCAGATTCGAATCCTTCCGGTTGTGATGGTATACCGAGGTTAGTAGCAGGAACAACAGCAGCTATTTGATTTAACTGAGATTCAATCATTTTATTAAAGCTAATTTGATTCTTGATGGTAGTAGAGAAATTATCCATTCTATTATTTATATTTTCTAGCATTTTATCATTAGATGCCAATTTCTTAGATAGATTATCCATTAGCTTTCCTTGATTAGACACTAACTCTCTCAAAGGTGGAAAATTATTATTATTATTGTAAGAATTATTACCTTGATAATTACCTGAGTAGTTAGACTCTGTTGATTCCAACCTTGATTTTGTTGAGGACGGTTGTAGTTGTTGTTATTGTTGATGTAGTTCACATCCTCAAGCATCTCAGGGTAGTGATTGCCTGAGTGTCCAGTATCTCCACACTCCTCACAAGTCATGTGAGAGTCGTAGATGTGCATAACCTCTTTGTTATCTCTAGCTCTATCATCGAGCTTCTTCATGTGTAGGTCTAGCTTTGCAGATAGCATGTCTACCTCCTTGAGCTGATGCATACCTCCACCTTTCTTGTGTGTCTGGGTCCTCTCTTCATTCTAGCCTTGATTGGACGCCATCTTCTCCACAAGAGGTGTGGCTTGTGATATGGTAAGTGATAGGAATGCTCCTCCAGCTGGAGCATCCATGGTTTCTTGGGCACTGTTGCCAAGCCCATGATAAAACATCTGCATCAGTAGCCAGCTCTCCATTCAAAATGGGGACATTCTAGGATGTAGTCTTGGAAGCGCTCCCATGCTTCTGGAACAGATTCATCATGTTGTTGCTGAAAACTTGTAATCTTCCCACGGAGAGCATTGGTCTTGCCCATGGGAAAGAACTTAGCCAGAAAGTTCGTGGAGCAGGGTGCCCACGTAGTATTCTTCTCCTTTGTAGCGTAAAACCACTCCTTCACTCTCCCTAACAGTGAGAATGGAAAGAGGCGAATGTGCTACAAATCTCCAGGAAGTGTTGGAGATGAGCACTAGCATCTTCGTGTGCCTTCCCACAGAACTGGTTGGATTGCACCATGTTGATAAGTCCAGGCTTGAGTTCAAAGTTGCCATCGATCTCTGCAGCAGGTCCAGTGCGGATGTTGTCCGTAGTGGGAGCTGAGAACTCGCGGATTGATTTGTTCGCCATGGCTTCGAATTCTGAAGACAAGTTCCGATGATCTTCTTGATTGGATGAAGCTTCTTGCTGAAGTGTTGATGATCTCTTCTTGAGCTTGGCTCTAGTTTTTCTGAATAACGCTTCAGGATTGTCAACAAAATTTCTTGGAAGATGTCTTCTATTCATACATTACCCTGCATAAGATAAA
Source organism: Sorghum bicolor (assembly GCF_000003195.3). Lineage (NCBI taxonomy): Eukaryota > Viridiplantae > Streptophyta > Magnoliopsida > Poales > Poaceae > Sorghum > Sorghum bicolor. The sequence continues at coordinate 26,658,507 of NC_012875.2, forward strand.
ATAGGAAAATATCAGGGTAAAACTGTATGAGAGAATTGATAAGCTCAATCATATTAGTGATGCGAATGATAACTCCAAATCTATATCCATTCTTGATTAGTAATCAACCTTCCCCAGCAACGGCGCCAAAAAATGCTTGTTGGGTATTCTTAACATCATTACCAAAAGTAGACTTAGTTTTCTAATTCTGATAACGGTGCCAAAAATGCCAAACCTATCCCTCATACCACTTAAGCCAAGTTGTCATCCCCAGCATGACATGAGAGACGCGATATTGAAATATGCAATTGCTCATCTAAATAAATAATGAATGGGATCTACAAGCGCACGGATTAATACCGATGTAGCATTTTAACCGGAAAGTATTCCAGGTATCGTTATTTATATTTTTACCACTGGGAAGGGATTAGCAATCATCAGTGTTGATTATAAAATAGAATATAAGATGGAGTATCTATCGTTGCATGTATAATTGAGAACATTTATCTAACTCTTTCATACAGGGATAAGTGTCACATAAAGGATATAAAGTAATGAATAGTGACAAAGATAATTAATCTGATTAGCATAACTTAGTCACATAATAAATATGATAAGCACCTCAATTAGATATTCTAGAAAGTCATTAGCATGGAATTAGAACGAACTACAAGAATATTTCCTAAGTTATTCTCAACTATATAGTCTAGCATTATCATAGTTAGTGCAAGTATATTTAGCAATCATTGTGAGACAAGACTACGCCCATGCATAGTGATATTAGCAAGGAATATGAGAAACATAGCAATCACTCCTCTGTAATAATGTTGCTCTGCCATACACGAGAGGGGGACTATATAAGAATCAATGAAGCTGTCACTATCACGAACCACCCCACGATCTGGCATATTGGGTACAATCGCAGATAAATACGGTATAAGCACCACGCCTACACAATATCTATCATTTATCCATGGATCCGATGGATAAACGCTATACGATCCTAAACATGTATATAGATCCAATCTAACTAAGCCAAGTATATAACTATGATAAACTAAGAACAATATAATCTTGAATATAAATAAGTAGAGCAAAGTCATAAGCAATATATTGAAGTAGAACAAAGTCATATTCATAATATTGAAGAACAAAGATGAACAATTAGAAGAACAATTAGAGAATTACCAAGAATCCTCTTGACAGATCCAGAAACCAATCAAAGATTGACTCCTTCTAGTTCTAATCCTATGTAGCTATGCTAATCTAGATGTCTAATTGATGTGGTGGCTCTAGGCTTGATCAGAGGCTTCTTCTCCCTTGAGGAATAATGAATTAGGGTTGAGAGGCTCTCTCGTCCAGGGGCCAGGGGGTCTGGTTTTATAGTCCCTCAAAGTGAATATGGGCCGTTGGATCAAACCGACATTGATTGAACGATTATCCTTGATCCTTTAGGTCGGTGGAGATTGATCCCGAAAGAGAGTTCTGATTGGACTCCGCTTTGTTCCCGTGGCTTCTGGAGTCTTCTAGATGTAAGATAATTGCACGACACATTGATATCTCTATGTAATCCTAACGTGTGGGCCTTTCTTCCGTATTTCCTGATGACCCCCTACAGAAATAGACAAACACCAAAACTCGTGGAATTCTATCAGATAAAACCCTAAATCTAGATGTTGATTTCATTTGGATCCTTTTCTTTGTTTATTTGATAATTAAATTTGATACTTAAGGACTGTCAACAGCTATCGTCTTCATCGGGGGACTCCTCCTCATTCTCCCCCTCGTGCCTCGACTTGGCTCGGCGTTCCTCGAGCGCTTGCCGCTCGAGGTTCTTCTTCTTTTCCTTCTTCTTCTTCTCCGCATCCTTTACGGACTTGTGCTTCTCCGTGGAGGCGTGCCTTTTCTCACGCTCGGCATCATCCTCCTTCACCGGAGGCTTAGAGGACCGAGCGTCGATCGCCCCCTGTCAGAATAGGCATAAGTCTCAGAGAAATCAGAAAGAGAACGGCAAAGCCAACGACAAAGATCGATGACTTGAGGGACTTACCAGATCATAGTAGCCCTCCTCAGGCTTCATGGGGAAGCCGCTCACCTGCTTCGGCTGGAAGTCGCCCGCGACGGTCGCCCGGACCCAGGCGACAACCTCTTCGTCCGAAGGCGCCTTGTTGGACATCCGGCATGCCTCAAGGTCCCACGACAAAACACTGGGGCCCATCTCGTCCATCCTCAACGGTCGAGACATCAACGGAAGCACCCGTCGATGGTGGACCGCCGAGAGGACGAGCGCGGCGGTAAGACCTTCCTCGCGCAGCTTCTTCAGAGCGTCGAGGAGGGGGCAGAGCCGAGACTGGAGAGTCTTGATGACGCCGTAGTTCTAGTTCTCCGGGTGCTCCGAGATCAGCCGTCCGGTGTAGGTGGGGAAGAGGTCATCGTTGTTGTGGAGGTAGAACCACTGAGAGTCCTACTAGGCGTGGTTGGACGTCAGCCTAATGGGGATGTACTCTCGAGGCTCCTCCGTGTGGCCCGTCTTTTAGACTAGGTTGAGGCAGCCGGCCCGCACCAGCTTCCTCACCCCAGTGGCCCCGCCGAGAGCACGGAATAGCTCGCCCCGGTATAGGTGGAGCCACAGGTCCCAGTGAGGCATCACCCCCAAGTAGCCCTCACACACCGCGGCAAAGACCGCCGTGGAGGTGATGACGTTGGGGGAGAAATGCTGGAGCTCGACGCCATAGTGATGGCAGAGCGCCCTCATGAAGCGGCTCGGAGGGGATCCGAGCCTGTGGCGGTGGAACTTGGCAAAAGAAACCACGTAGCCCTTCGGCGGGTTCGGCTCCCGGTGATCCGCCGGTGGCGTGATCCACTCGGGCTGCGTCGAGGAAGCGCAGGAGCGCAGGAGCCCCTCCTCCATATCCATCAGCCGGCGCTCCGTCATGGACGACGGGCACCAATCGTCGGCGACGATGAGTCTCACTGGCATGTTGGCAGGAAGTGGAGGACGACTCTACGGGTCTCTCCGCTCGAGGGTGCATTGTGCTTCAAGCGCGTGAGAGGATGTAGAGGAAGCACAGGCGAGAGCAATGGCAGAATGTGGAAGAGATGGTAGCCGAATGACCGCTCAATATTTATAGGCACCCCCCAACGGGTGGATCCGACAAACGCGGTAACCCTCCCCCCCCGAATAAATGTGCCGCCTAACGGTCTTATTCCTCTCTCTGACAAGACGTTATGGATTCGGCCAATGGAATTGCACCGCAACGGCTCCCTCCTAAAAAGGCGTGCCCAACAGGCAAGAAAACGAACCGCCATCACTCTTCCTTCCATCGTAAGGTGAGGTAGACGCGCGCCGCTGTAAGAACATTGAGGGAGCGCAGACCGGCCCACCGGATGGGTTCGACGGTCGCCCTCGAGTACCAGAGTCAGGGGCACCCAGCGAGGGGTCGAAAACGAGGCCTGCCTCAAGAACTCGCTAGGGGTATCCAAGGTAGGGGCAAGAAGGTTGAGAGGAATCCCCACGGAGGGAGGCGTCGAGCCGCTAGACTCTATCGAACAAGACCAGTATCCTTGACCACACTAGCCCAGCTTTATCGAGAATGCCTCCGGGCTGCAGCCAACCCCATCGAACGGGGCATGGGTTCTCGCTTGGATTACCTGATAGAAGCTCATGCAGGACGATGACGCTCGCTCCGCTGGGAGTACGTCACGCTCCTAGCCTCAAAAAGGTAAAGCCGGCTAACGAGGATCGGAGGCTCACTTCCGGAACAAACGCCCTTCGGTGAAAAGGAGGATTAGGAGCAGTCGCATCTGAAAAAGCAATACAGCCCTCAAAGGAGTCCAAGACTCCTCCAAGGGCTCGGGGGCTACCCCCATGGGGGTCGCTCGCGCGACCCCCACGGAAACTCAACCATCAAAAGAGCCTCTGCTTGAACTCAAGTGCTCAAACAGAGGCTCGGGGGACTACTGTCGAGGATGTCAATAGGGGGTATCCTAGCCAACACTCATAACGAGAGGATTTACAAACCAATCGAGGCTCCGGCTGACATAAATACATAATCACCAGAGCCCGGTGTCGATCGTGGCCTCGAACACGGAAATAGGGTCCTGCGAATCGATAGGAGCTCGATAACCAGTGACCGTCGAATACGGGAGTAGCTCGAGCGAATCAATGGGCCTCGAGCGCAAAAGCGTCCTCCGCCGCCTGTCGCGGGTACGGGAGACAGGGAATTTAATGCGTCTGCTATGCTCCCACCTAACCTGACAGTCACGGGAAGCGTGATAGGGGAACAAGCACCCGTCAAATCTCCACTTTTTCCAGCTTTATCCCCCAGAATGGATAAAAGTATGACTCGGCACAGTATAGCAAACGTCATATCCCATCGCGGAACCCTCGAGGTGCATGAAGTCAGTGCTCCCACACAGCAAGCCCGCTCGTGCGACCCGACCCTCGAGCAGACACGTTCCTTCCCAGGAAAGGATCCGGCGATGGAAGTCAGCGCTTCAACCACCCTAGACGTGACTACTGCCACGACGTACAAGCATGCTCACGCCTAAGCCAATCCAAGACTATGTACAGGAGCTGAATTTAGGAGCGCGCGCGCCATCATCACCAAAGTACCCTGTAACAAGACGGCTCGAGGCCACGCCGGTACGGAGGCCTCGAGTAGGTCAGCGCGCCATACCCCTATCGAGGCTTATTCTAATGCCTACACCCTGTAACTGTCACACCCTGGCTTTTAAAATAAGACCAGAGTCATCATATGTGTGCCCAAGAAGTCCACACATACAACAAAGAATAGAAATATCAGAAACAATGTTATATATAGCGGAAAACATATTTATAATAACACTTACAAACATCAGAGTACGCGGAAACAGTAGCTAAGCTTCTTAGGCTCCATTCTTCTCAGGGACGGTTGACTGGGGGCTCCGTACGCCATGCACTTCTGATATACTTCTAGAAAACTCCATAATATCTCTGTCCTTCTTCTGAGCAGCACTTTACTACACACTGGGGGTGTGAGGGGGGAATAGCAAGGGTGAGTTCATGTTGAACTCAACAAGTACAAGCGGAAAGTATAATGACATGCAAGTCTTAATCAAAGGAAAAGCTGACACTATTTAACTGCAGGTGAGCTTTTAAGTTGGTACACTTTTATTACAATTCTTTTATTAAACAACCTATTACTAAATATGAGTAAAGCATCCCAACCCTTAATTAGATGGAAGTAGATTAACCATTTTATTAATCATCATTATTATTATTATTACCGAGGTAGCAACCTTAGATAGTAACTCGGGGTAGCAACCCCATTAAGGTCATGGGATAGCAATCCCAATTTAGAACACAGGATAGCAATCCTACCAACACGGAATAGCCATTCCGCCAAAGCACGAGGTAGCAACCTCAACCAAGTTTCGCCTCCAAGTATCCAATGAATCCAATTTGCTCATCAAGTGAGGGTCTGGGCCGCTCGTGACCGTGAGCACGGCTGATATATCAGTTTTACACTCTGCAGAGGTGTGCACTTTCACTCCAAGTCGTGATTCCCATTTGACTGGGGTCGCGACTCCCCAAAACACTACCTAGGTGAGCAGGCAGGGTTTCACTACGAGACCTTTCACAGGGTCCAACTAATAGGATGTCACTCGTAAGTTTTTGCCTGGGCGCACGGCAGCCGTGCCCATAGCAATGGGACCCCGAACTGACCGACCTCTTAATATAAATACCCAAGCTACTTCCTTACGCCTACCCGGAAAGTAACACCCTACCAGTGGAGGTCCTGATAATTAATCAAGCCAGAGCCATATAGCTTGGAGCTGCACTGTTTGTCCCAGGGGGCCGCTCCATGACTAAGTCCTTACGGAGAGCAGAGACGGGTACGCCCGGCAACCGGGCCAACCAACAATACCCGATCCCCCTTTTCACAACAAACCACGATGCTCGCAAGCACCGCAACATCTCCATCACCGAAGTGACCATTGTTCACCATTGGAGCATTAATCATCATTGAAGAATTCATTAGGCAAGATTGTTACTTTTATTATTATATAGATTAGATGAGTAGAGCAGCTAATCACAACTACGGTTCACTATTCTACCCATGTATAAAACCCAGGTATACAAGGAATATAGTAGAGAACTAGTCATGTCCTTATGGTTTGTAGATTTAAGACACATGCAGTGAAAAGTAAATGTATTTAAAGTTCATTGGTACAATATGATCAAAGGGTGCCTACACTTGCCTTATTCGCAGTGTATATCTACTCAGAATTCTTTAGCTTCTTTCCTTCTGCTTCGACTGTCGGTCCTCAGCTCCTGGTCTTCACTGTTGACGAACCACACTTCTTCTACTCGAAGCAAACAAGCAACACAAACAGACAAACAACAATCACAACTAAGAACAAGCATCAATCAAAAGAAAAGCTTAGAAAGAACGCACTAAACAACACGACTTATTGCTACGATCGTGATAACGCAAGAACGATTGAGAATGGGGCCACGACTTTCGAGGCTCGAAGTGTAACAGAGAAGACAACTATGCGCTGGTCGTATTTTATTTAATAAAAGAAGGTGATTGACTTTCCAAAGAAATATATCAAAGTTGAATTGATCAAATTATAAAGAATTATAAAAGCTGGAGTTAAACTTTAGTCATAAACTAACTAAAGACCATTCTACATCATTTAGGTCACATTTCTGCTTTTCATCAGAAAACAAGGAATTTGTGACAAGTTAAATAGAGCATTTATGAAAAGAGGTTAGACTAAGTAAGTCACACTTGAAAAGACACTTCACATTGACATTAATTATATTGATATCTGTTTAAGAAAAACTAAAGTTATAAACTTAAATCACTTGCATAGATTAGAAAGGCATTTAATTACACATTAATTATTTTATATTTATGGCAAAAACCTAAATGGTCAAATGAGGTAACTATTACTGCTAAAGCGTAGCTTACGACGTTACGAAACTAACGCGACAAGAACGGCCTCAATCGGAGCTAAAACGCGGATTCTATGGCCAAAACTAGGTTAGTGGCAAAACTGTGATTAAACAGAGCTATTTTTCGTATTTTAAATAATTAAAAACTGAATTTTAAAAGCATAAAGGACTAAATAAATAAATACTAACGGCACCAGGGTCCTAGCTGTTAAAAATAGGACCTAGATCTAATTAAATTTGCACTGAGCTGGACTTCGGGTTAATTACTATGAAGGTCGAGGGCCTTTTTGCAAAAGGGCAAGGAGCGGCGCGGGCGGCCGGGCGGGCTGGCCACGTGGCGTCTCGCGAGTGGCGGGTCTACGGGCGGCGCTGTGGACCGCGGCTGAGGAGTGGTCCACCGGTCCACGATGGACCGAGGAGGGGGTGGGCGCCGGTGGGCGCGCGTGGTGAGGCGGGCGAGCCGCGGCGGCGGCGCCATAGCTGGCTCCGGCGAGCTCACCGTGGGGGCGCTGCAGGGCACGGCGGGGCATAGCGAAGGCACTGGCCGGACGAGCGAAGCGCGGCGAGTGCGGTGCGCGCGATGCCCATGCGAAAGAGGAGCCGGGGTGCGCTGGCCGCACGGTGGGGGTGGCTCGGCGGCGGCGAGCTCCTCCGGCGATGCCGTTCGCGCGAAAGGTAGGGATAGAGAGGGTGCAAGAAGTTCCGGTGAGTTCCTCACCTCGACACGAAGCTCGGGGATCGGTTTTCGTCATCTGGGAGGCGGCAGCCGACGAGATTCAACGGCGGCAGGGCCCTCCACCCGACTGCGGCGGCGGTAGCAGCTCGCGGCTAGGGCTAGCGTGGCGGCGGGGCTTCGCTAGGGTTCCAGGGGGTGCGGAGTCCAGTGCAGGGCCTTTATAGGCCACGGCCATCCTCAGGAGGCGTGCGGGCGCTCGGATCGACGGCAGCGGGGCTCCTCCGCGTGATGCGGGCGGGAGGTTAGGGACGACCCTCCCTGCTGACGCGTGGGGCCGGCCCGTCAGCAGGGGAGCGCAGCGCAGGAGGGGACTGGGCCGCGGTGCGGCTTGGGCCGCCAGCGACAGGGGCGCGGGGTGGGCCGTGGGGAGGGGGAGCCGGCCCAGAGAGGAGAGAAAGCTTCTTTTTTTTCTTTTGTTTGAAACATAAATTCTAAACTATTTTGTCAACCAACTCCCAAACTATTTTTAGACCATATTTCAAAATAAATTTGAGTCAATACTTAGGGATTTTTTTGGAATTTGTTTTTAGACTATTTTGAAATCTAAATATATATTTTAGTTTAAACATATTTCTAAATTGTTTTCCAACTCGATTTTTTTGAATTAGTTTTCAAATAGAACTTTTAGAGTTTTATTTTTCTGAAAACCAAAAGGACATAAACGTGCCTCGCTAGAAATTTTGAAATTCATTTTTATTTGGCACAAGCCAAACAAAGCTAGGGCACAAAGCACACAACAGCAAACATAACACCCTTCACTTAATTTATAAAAGTTTTAAAATTTCACATTTTTCTCATTTTATAATAACAATAATTAATAAAATCTTAGAATATTTTAGAAAAAAATAAATCTTTATTTAATTTAGTGTTTTCTAATAACAATCCAAAATTAAAAATTTTGGAGTGTTATAGATCTACCCCACTTAACAGAAATCTCATCCCGAGATTTGAAGAAACTAGAGAGAAAGATAAAGTAGATCATCAAAGTTGTTTCGAGACTTTCAAGACATGCAAAGGATTAAAGATAGACATAGGGTAAAAAGTATGGTAAAGATTGATGACAAGGAAATATAAACATATGAGATAGGAATTGATCTTTGGATCTTGTATTATGATAAGGTGCAAGGGCAAGAAGCCAATATTAACAAGAGATGATACATAGGAGATAAAGATAGATATTATAGTGCTCACGATTCCTAGATTCAGGGTCTATGAGATAAATGATGAAAGGATAAAGAATTAGCAAAAGTTGACGAGGGAGACTTAAATTTATTTTCCAGTCTTCACGCTTAATATTTGTAGCCCTATGAGACATAGGATCAAAGATCACATGATAGAAAAATTGATAACGGTTCATCACCAGAACAATAAGGATCAATATATAGTTCTCCATGTCTTTATGATTAGAGATTTTTTTGAGAGTGATGATCGTAGCGGACGCTACCCCACTTAAACAAAGTGTTTGCTCATGTTCAAAAACTCTCGTTTACGAACTTCCTCTTGCCAGATCATAACGATCTTTGGAGATTTACTTTGGAGATTACTAGTTTAATAACACACTGCACTTCTTGGGTTTCTGAAGAATAGGGAGAGAATCAACGCAACGATTGGAAAGGATAGATTAAGAATAACCTTAGTTATCTCAGTAAAAGTGTGAGACTTAAGCTAAAAGACAAAAGATTTATCTAGGAGAAAATTCTTGAACACCACTTGAGAAAGCAATCCAAGGGGTCTTGTGTAATTGACCATAATGGTATGGTGGTATATCGGACCTTCTGGCTCTGAATTTGGTCACGTGATAGTCCATCAAGGAGTCTAGGGTGAAAAAATAAATCTTATTTTAGGACTTTGGTTTCTTATGTCTTGCTTTGATAGGTCAACAAGTACCACTCTTCCTAGGACACTTGGTGCTTGTCTATATGGTCTCCATAGATAGATCCTAAGCAGTGTTGGGGGAATATTGCAAGAGAGAACTAAACAAAGGATGTCGACTCATTCTGTATGAAGTATTTAAGATCACTTCACAGGTAAGCACTACCACTTGATGTCGGGACAGCATGAGGTGCTTTGTGTGAGATTCCATCGGTAAACATCTTGTCAAACAACTCATGACTCATACTAGGAGATTAAGAATGATAAAGTCCAATTAAAAAGACATCTCTTTTTACAAAGAAGATTACAAGTGACTTAATGAAAACCTTAAAAGCTAAAAGGCATCATTGACTTCATATACTGCCTTAAGTGTTGCAGACCTCATTGACAAATATTCTGCCTCTGCATGAAGTCCTCATTTCTATCAAACTGCATCATTAATGGTTTAACCATTCCATTACTCCTTTAAACCTTGGAGTGAAGTTGAGTGCCATCATACACAAACCTATCTCCTGCTGGGGTGGTTAGGGATACTGAGCGTTGGGTACAATCCATCTCTCCATGATAGGCAGTTAACCATCCTCTTCCAAGAACGACATCAATCTCCATCGATTCCGTAACTACAAGATTTACCTCAAAATTTACACCTTTTATACCAAGACTAACTTTTGGGCACATGTGTGTTGCTTTTATCTTCCCTCTTGGTGATTTGACCAGTATGTGGTTCTTCATTTCCAACATAAGCATCTTATGATGGGCAACACATTTGTTTGAGATGAAAGAATGTGAAGAACTTGAGTTGAAAAAAACAGTGACAGGAGTTGAGTTGACTAAAATCGATCCAAACACCACATTTTATGCTTCGCGAGCAGTACACAGATTCACATGGTTCAATCTACCATTAACATAGTCACGAACTGGGTACTTCTTTGGACAATGCTTCTTGTGATGTCCCTCTTCATGACACTGGTAACAAGCACTGCTAACAATTTTACCGTAGGTGCTATCCTGACATTGAGCTCCTTGAATTGATGTGCCAGGAGTAACTAAATTACTACTAACTTGTTGGTTCTGAGGGTTCACCTTCAATGGAGTCTCTTCACTATTTCGCTTCTTAGCTTGATTACTCTTTCGAGGCTAAAATTTTGTATAGGTGATGGTCCATCCATCTAGGCATATCTCTGGCATAGCAAGTGTAGCTGAAGGGGCATCTAACTCTTCAAGATATGAATGTGTCTGATGCGAGTTTGGGACTAAAGGTAACTGCGATGTAGAACTCAAATTTGGCTCAACACTTAATAGTGGCTCTAGGGAGGTCGCCTTTCTTTTCTTGTTCTCATCAGTCTGTTGATCCTGGGATACCTCGATCTTTCCTTTGCTCGACTTGTTTTGAAGATAGGGTAAACCATAATGTCTGCAGCAGTTACACGGCTCTTGAATCCCAAGTGCCTCATTAATACCATCTTTCTTAGCTTTCTTGTTCTTCCAGGCTTCTACGACTTGTCGCTTCATTGCTTCTTCTAGAGTTTCAGTCATATTCTTCTCTAAATGTAACTGAGAATATTTTTGTGGTTCCACTCCACTTAGTACTTGGTCCGATGTGGACAAGAGCTTCTCCTTATTTACTAGGGACAAGGGTAGCATAGTTGGGTCTTCCTGACATTTGATGTAAGCTTCTTCAATGTCACCTTAGAGAAGTAGAGATTGTACTATCAAAAAGATTCTGGAGTCTGGCCATCTGATCAGCTGCCATCTCTAGGATTTGAGCTTGCCAGGCTATCACCTGTTCACTACTTAGTTGTGTCGTAGAAGGCATTTGTTGACTCTGATGACTGGTATTAATTCCTTTGACATCATCACTGGTGTCGACCATCTGACATTAGGCAATAGAAGAATGAGCTAGAGTAGTATGGACAAAGAGCATGCTATGAAGTGAGAGAAAAATAGGTGGAGAGGATCAAGATTGACAATAGATGGATAGGATAAGAGATATCATTACCACACTTAACAGAGATCGAGCTAAACCTCAAACGATTTCTTCCAGGCCTCCTTCAAAACACTAGGACAAAGATGACACACAAAGCAACAAACCAAGCAAGACAAGCACACATCACAACAACGATACTACACGTGCTTCTTCAACAGTGGTGGTCATCCTAAAACCAGGTCTGAGATGATGAGGGTGTGGGGGTATAAACCCCTATACCCTTACGGCTAGACTTGGGCCAGGAGGCTTGGCCTATTACGAGACAAGCCCGAGGCTTGATCTGACTGCTTGGAGTTTCGCGCAAGGAAACAAGACGTGAAGATCAAGCAGGATTCTAGTCAGTTAGAATAGGAATTGATATCGAACTATCTATGGCAATTGTAACCGACTAGGATTAGTTTCCAGATCTGCAACCCTGCCCTCTGGACTATATAAGGAGGGGCAAGGGACCCCCCTTAGGACACATTATTCTCTCAATACAATCCAATACAATCAGACGCAGGACGTAGGTATTACGCCCACACGGATAAAAAGCTTGTCCGTGTCTTGCGTCACCATCAAGTTCGTAGCTTGCGCACCATCTACCGATAAACTACTACCGTGGGTATACCCCAAGGTAGACTACCGACTAGCTTTCATCGACAGTGGCACGCCAGGTAGAGGGTGTGCGTACAGCTCTCCCGGTGAACAAGATGGTTATCGTTCTAGCTTCCGCGGCCGTGCCTGAAGGCCTCACGTTCACCGTCGGCCAGATCACGCGGACGACCCACGGCGGCGGCCTCACGACCACGACTTCGGAAGAAACCCAGATCCGATCTGGGACGACAGCGGCATCGACTCCGATCACGCTGACACCGAGCGCTCGGCCACCGCTCCCTCGTTACAAGTGAAAGAAGGTCGACGGCTCGGACCTTTTCCGAGCCCTTGATCACACCGATCTCAGGCTCCTCGAAGCTTCCCAACTAGTAGATGGGATCTCGCGCCAATCTAATCAAGTCGCGCCAACAGACTTTTTCGACTCCTGCCGGCCAACTCGTGTCGTCACACACGAATGGCTGGGGACGTCTCTGACAATAACTTCCACCCCCACGGGGCGGTCCGTTGAACTCAAGGCAGACCCAGACCAGAGTCCTCCTTACAGGCTAAACAACTCAGTCGTTTACTACTTACGGCACAACCAATCCCTTTTCAACAGGGCGGGTTGGTTACTGAAATGGAGCAGTCAACCAGCTCGTCACTACATCAACATGGTGACGATCCGAGAACTACCAAATGACCAGGCTTCCAGCACAAACTCCAGCACTGGATCCGTCCCCACCGAGGTTATAAACTCTGAGGACGAAGATTACGACCTAGATTTACCACCGTACCCTTCGGGTTTCTCTCGCTTCCCGGTCTTTCCGCCCTGGCGGGGAGATCTCGTCTTCAATGTCAGCAACGACGAACCGGTTGTCGATGGAGAGACAGACGAGCAGAGACAGCTCTGCGAACAGCGCAATGCCGACCGTGCTCGGCGACGCGCGGACGAGGAACGGCAACTCCCGCCGCATAACCTCAGTGACGCTTTCGACATGGTCGGAGATCAGCAAGTCTACAAAACGCCAAGTGCTAACGTGGCTGTTGCTATGGCAAACCTAGACCGACTCCCTCATACTCCTGAGTGCCAGAGTGTCCGATCCAGCGTACGCGCACATCTGATCGCCGCGATGGGACAGACAGCCACCTTACTCAAAAGGGTCCAAGCTATCTCCTACATAGAGGTCTCCTCCGACCAGACTCATCGCAGCCAGACCTCACCACAACCCAGCGAGCACCACCATAGTCGCTCCCCCAATAATCGTCGGAAGGATTCACGGCGTGGCAACGGTGGTCGGGACGTCGGTGGCAACCGCGAGCAGAATCGTGGGCGTGGTTAGGAAGAAAACTAGGATAGGGATCTACGATACAACATCCCTCCCAAGGACACCCGGGACTGCATCAACAGGCGCGCCACGGAAAGAGCGGTGCATGAAAACCTGCGGCGCATAGAGTACGATGCCGCGCACGGTCCTCCCGGCCTGAGACAGTTTTCCTCACACCTTCGCCAAGTCGTATGGCCCCGCAACTTCAAACTTGAGAAGCTCAAAAAATACGACGGCAAGGAAAACCCAGAGAACTAGATTACCCTCTATGAAATTGCAGTCTGATCGGCAGCAGGAGACGAACACGTCATGGCTAACTACTTCCTGGTTGTCCTTGACCAGGCTGGTCATCAGTGGCTCCTTGGCCTGCCGAGGACTCTTGCGACTCTTGGGAAGAATTGCACCAGGCATTTATCGACAACTTCATCGCTACCTGCGAGCAGCCCGGGAACAAGTACGATCTCGAAAGAATAAGGGACAGAAAAAACGAACATCTGACGATTCTCAGATATGCGCCTTTGATCCCGAAAATTTCTCACGACAAGGCCATATCGGCTTTCATCAAAGGGCTACATTTCCACGAAGCTCTGAGGAACAAGCTACTACGCAAAAGGCCGACCACTATGGCCGAGCTCCTCGCCACGGCAAAAAACTACGCTGACGCCGACGACGCGGAAAAGCTCATCCGAGAAGATGCGAGAGGCCCTGACCAACCCCCTCGGCGGGACGACGGTCGTGGTCGTTTTGACAACAGGAACCATCATCCCCCTGACAACCGTGACCACAGAGAAGGTTGGGACAGGCGGCCTAACAACCGTGATGACTTCAGGGGCAAGCGACCTCGCGACCACGACCACGAGGTGAATACGGTCAAGCGTCCCAACGGGCGGCGAGACTACCAGGAAGATTACAACAAAACATTAAAGGGACCGTGCCAACTCCACCTCAAGTCCAATCACACGATGGAAGACTGCCGTGTCCTTAAAAACATCTACACGTGGCGAGCCACTCAAGACGATTCTACCAAGAACAACGGGAAGCAGGACGGGCATGGTCACGAAGACGAAGACGACGACCAAGATAGGGACCCGCGACACCAGTACGTCAATCCCACCGATGTGGTCCACTCCATCTTCGGAGGCAAAGTCTCCATCGAGTCTAAGCGAGAAAGAAAGCTGTTGAAGAGAGCCTACCTCAACGTGGACACCACAGACGGTTTGATCGCTGATCCGAAATTTCCCCCCTGGTCGCACAGGGAGATCTCCTTCAGCAGGAAGGATCAGTGGGCCGCCATCCTAGAGCCAGGACGCTTCCCTCTAATCCTGGATCCTTGCATCAACAGCATCAAATTCAAGCGCGTACTTGTTGACGGGGGAAGCTCCATCGACATCCTCTTTCGCAATAGCTTGCCTGCCCTCAAGATAACCCCGGCACAGTTAAAGCCCTACGACGCTCGGTTCTGGGGAGTCCTGCCAGGTCAAAGTTCAGTACCCCTCGGACAGATAACACTGCCTGTCCAGTTCGGAACGCCCGACCACTTTCGAACAGAGTTCGTCAACTTTGTGGTCGCCGACTTTGATGGAACTTACCATGCAATACTGGGCCGACCATCGCTGACAAAGTTCATGGCAGTTCGACACTACTCATACCTGGTCCTCAAAATGCCTACAGAGAAGGGCGTCCTAACTATCAGAGGCAACGTCTACACCACGTACACTTGTGAGGAGGAAAGCTTCAAGATCACCGAGGCAATTGACCTCTCAATCCGCATGGCAGAAACCGCAGCCCAAGCCGCGCAGCATCCACCCGACCAGCATCGGCTACCCAAGCAGGAGACTCTGCGGAAAAATTCAAAGTCCAAAGAGCACAAGGAGGTACAGCTGGTCGACGGCAGCCCCGAGAAGACGGCCATCATCGGGGCCAACCTGGACCCTAAATAGGAAGACGCGCTCGTCAGGTTTCTAAGGGACAATGTGAGCGTTTTCGCATGGAAACCCGCAGACATGCCCGGCATCCCACGAAACCTGATCGAGCACTCCTTAAACGTCTCGAAGACCGCAAGATCCATCAAGCAAAAGCTACGTCGGTTCGCTCGCGACAAAAAGGAGGCTATTAGGACAGAAATAACACAGCTTCTAGCAGCCGGATTCATTAAAGAAGTGTATCATCCCGATTGGCTTGCCAATCCGGTTCGTGTAAGGAAAAAGAACAATGAATGGAGAATGTGCGTTGATTACACTGATCTCAATAAGCACTGTCCTAAAGATCCTTTTGGTCTCCCTCGTATCGACGAGGTGGTCGACTCAACGGCCGGATGCGAACTTCTCTCCTTTCTAGATTGCTACACTGGTTATCACTAGATCTCACTGAAGGAAGACGACCAGATCAAAACATCTTTTATCACTCCTTTCGGTGCGTATTGCTACACAACCATGTCCTTCGGACTTAAAAATGCCAGAGCCACTTATCAACGGGATATTCAGCAATGCCTCCACGACGAGATTCGTGATGACCTCGTCGAGGCCTATGTAGACGACGTCGTCGTCAAAACAAGGGACGCAAGCACTCTAATCTACAACCTAGACCGAACTTTCAAGGCACTGAATAAATACAAGTGGAAGCTTAACCCCAAAAATGTATTTTTGGGGTCCCCTCCGGTCTACTGCTCGGCAACATCGTCAGCCGCGACGGCATATGACCGAATCCCTCAAAAGTCAAGGCAGTGCTCGACATGCGACCACCAAAGAATGTCAAGGACATCCAAAAGCTCACCGGTTGCATGGCTGCCCTCAGTCGTTTTATCTCTAGACTGGGAGAAAAAGGCCTCCCCTTCTTCAAACTTTTAAAGGCGTCAGAAAAATTCTCCTGGACAGAGGAAGCCTACGCTGCGTTCACCCAGCTCAAAACCTTTCTCACTTCGCCACCCGTTCTCACAGCGCCTCAACCCAATGAAGACCTGCTCCTTTACATAGCAGCAACCGACAGGGTCGTCTCCACGGCAATGGTGGTCGAACGGGATGAGCCAGGACACGCGTACAAGGTCCAGAGACCAGTTTACTTCATAAGCGAAGTCCTGAACGAGTCCAAGACCAGGTACCCTCAGATACAAAAGCTCATCTACGCCATCTTAATAACTTCAAGGAAGCTAAAGCATTACTTCGACGGTCATCGGGTCCTGGTAACCACCAGTTTCCCTCTAGGGGACATTTTGCGCAACAAGGATGCCAACGGCAGAATTGTAAAATGGGCAATGGAATTATGCCTATTCTCCCTAGATTTCCAGAGCCGCACTACCGTCAAGTCTCAGGCCCTAGTTGATTTCATTGCAGAATGGACGGACCTCAACGAGCCCTCCGTTTCCGACACCCCCGACCACTGGTCGATGTTTTTCGACGGGTCCTTAAACATCAATGGCGCCGGCGCTAGAATACTCTTCATGTCGCCTAACAAGAACAAACTACGCTACATCCTTAGGATCCTCTTCCCGGCGTCGAACAACGTCGCCGAATACGCAGCATGCCTACATGGCATAAGACTAGCCGTCGAACTGGGAGTCAAGCGCCTCTACGTTCACGGCGACTCTGCCCTGGTCATCAAACAGCTCAACAAGGAATGGGACACAACCCACGAGAAGATGGACCTCTACTGCAAAGAAATTCGCAAATGGGAATCCAATTTCTACGGCATAGAATACATCCACGTGGTCCGGGACAGCAACCAGGCAGCGGATGCACTGTCAAAGTTAGGATCATCTCGGGCCCAGATCCCGCAAGGCGTTTTTGTTCAGGACATCCACGCGCCAAGTGTGGGCATAGACCTGGTCAAAAAGCAACCCAACGAGGCAATGCTCATAGACGACACCACTCCGGCAACCAGCAGCCGTGATTGGAGTACCCCCTTCATCACGTATATATCGGATGGATCGGGATTTTAAGACAAAACAGAGAACGAGCGCCTCATTCGACGGTCCAAAAATTACATACTGGTGGATGGCAAACTTATGCGAAAAAACGCAAGTTCTGAAGTATTGCTCGAATGTATATCCCAAGATGACGGCATCAAGCTCTTAGACGACATACACGCCGGGTCCTGCGGCAACCACGCGGCCTCCAGGACACTGGTCGGGAAGGCTTTCCGAGCAGGTTTTTACTGGCCAACTGCGGTCACCAACGCCGAGAAACTGGTCCGACATTGTGAAGGATGCCAGTTCTTCGCCAAGAGGACCCACGTGCCTGCTCACAAAATTCAAACTCTTCCGTCATCCTGGCCTTTTGCCTGCTGGGGTCTCGACATGATCGGGCCATTCAAGCCAGCTCCCGGCAACTTCAAGTTTCTCTTCGTACTAATTGACAAATTCTTGAAGTGGATCGAATACATGCCACTGGTCAAAGCAACCTCCGAGAAGGCTATGGAATTCCTTAATCAAATCATACACAGATTCAGAATCCCCAACAGTATAATCACTGACCTGGGCACTCAGTTTACTGGCACTACATTCTGGGACTTCTGCGATGACAGGGGCATAGTGATAAAGTATGTGTCAGTAGCTCACCCGTGGGCCAACGGTCAGGTAGAGCGCACGAACGGAATGATTATCGACGCTTTAATGAAAAGGTTGTACACCGAGAACGACAGAGCACCTGGACGATGGATGAAAGAGTTACCGGCTGTGGTCTGGGGTCTCCGTACACAGGCTAGCCGCAACACGGGTGTATCACCCTACTTCATGGTTTACGGCACCGAGGCAGTGCTCCCGTCTGACGTAACCTTTGGATCTCCAAGAGTCGAAAATTTTGACCAGTCTTCGGCTGACATCGCCAGGGAACTTGAAATCAACTGCATGAAGGAAAGGCGCCTAATCTCATGCTTTCGAGCATCAAAGTATCTCGAGGCCATCAGGCGGTATCACAACAGGAACGTCAAAGACCGTTCCTTCGTGGTCGGTGATCTGGTACTCAAGTGGAAAACAAGCCAGGAAGGAACGCACAAGTTATCCACACCTTGGGAAGGACCCTTTGTGGTCGCCGAAGTCACACGCCCTACATCTTACAGACTGGCGTACCCAGACGGAACATGCCTGCCTAATTCTTGGCACATAGACAAACTGTGCCGTTTCTATCCATAAGTTCCAGTACTTTTTTCTTGTAAATTTCTTATGATTAGCAATAATAAAATTTTCTCTTTTGCTATATATTTTTTACACGCAGAGCTTTCGACAAGTACAACAACCTCCCTCTAGGACCAAGGTCCTTAAGGATTATTAACCCAATTTAGTGATACATCACTCAGACAACATTACAGCGCTCACAACCATGGTTACGACAAATCAATCTTTATTACAAAGTTTATATACAAAGTTTACAATAAACACCCCTCTGGGCGGTCCCTAGTCTATTCCTACAAACTACTCTATAGGCCTACTGCTCGGGCTGATCACCCGCTCGGCCTTACTGCCCAGTCGAAGGGGTCGGGGCCACCGGCGCCTGGCTGATCAAGACCGCAGGCGTCGACCGCCCATCTCCAGCAATGGACGCTCCCGACAACTCCCTGGCCGACCTATCTGACCCTGGCTGGTTGGGGGGAGTGGCCGTCCCGCAGAGGTTGATGTCACCGATCACCGTCGACGATAGGTCAAGCAGACCAATGTTGATATTTGGTAACGCAATTAGAAAATGATCCGCAAGCGTACGGATATCGGTGAGCATTTCACCCGGGAGGTTATCCAGAGTTATCGTATTTATATTTTTACCACTGGGAGAAATGGTGCATCTAACTAACCAAATCTATTGCTACTATCCCTTTAGGCTACAAAGAATGTCTCTCGATGTGAGTGATGTATAGAGAAGACTGCAACCTTAGTCTCGTTCTAACCTTGGTAAGGATGATCTACTGTTCTATTGGGGAGGCTCACGGAATCTAGACAACACAAAGGATGTTCGACACGCACCTATAACCCTACCCGTCCTGCTAACGAGATGTGATCTGCAAAGGTAACTCAGAATTGTCACGTTCCTCGCTACTACCATGGTCCAACTAGTCAGGGGATATCTATGAGTACCCTAGCCTAAACACCACGTTTACGCTAACAAGTGATTACTCTAATACTCAACCGGAAGAGGATTAAAGTAAACTCATAAACCAAAGAACAATAAAACAAGAACTTACTAGTATTAGAAGTCGAATTACTGAAGAATCTTAGAAGCAAGCCTCGGGTTAGGAGACTTGATCCCGTAGGTACAACTCGGAGTAGACACCGACAGGCCGGCCTTCCTCCGATCCACACCTCCACTCTATCTCTCTCAATCTAGTAGAAACTAGAAGATCTATTTCTACCTTACATTGGTTGCTAAGCCTAAAAAGAAATATTATTTAGAGAAGAGGTTTTCCTTCGAGGGCACCCCTCAATCTCTATGATAATTTCTTGTCTCCTCCAGGGGCCAGAGGGGGTCTCCTTATATAGTCCTCCCCTTCTATGCGTTTTTGGGTCGATAGGCGAGGTGGTACTATGTTATTCTGGATCCAATAGGTCAGTGGAACGTCGTGTGCGAAGAGAGTCCGGAACGGAGTCCAGAGGTGGGCGGGCGCCCAGGTCCTCAGGGCGAGCGCCCTGGGCCTGGCCCCTTTCGGGCTCCGCTTCCTTCCCGTGGCTTCTGGAGTCTTCTAGATGGTAGAAAATTGTGCGGTGGGTTGATATCTCTATGTAATCCTGACATGTGGGCCTTTCTTCCTTATTTCCTGATAACCCCCTGCAGAAATAGACAAACACCAAAACTCGTGGAATTCTGTCAGATAAAACCCTAAGTCTAGATGTTGATTTCATTTGGATCCTTTTCTTTGTTTATTTGATAATTAAATTTGATACTTAAGGACCGTCAACAAACTCCCCCAAGCTTACCTCTTGCTCGTCCCTGAGCAAGGATAGACTCAGCTATGGATCATAAGTAGTTGCAATATCTTTAAAAATTTGACGGTACACATGCTTTTAAATAAGATCTCATCTCTGGGTTAGAGTAAACTGTCAAGACTTAAAACTTACTTACTTTACCTTCACCATGGGACTTGTAACCGTCACTTCTGTCTTGAGTGGTTAAAAGATAGAACAGTCTAGTCAAGTGCCATGTCTCTCATTCTTGATCAGCTATAGCTCTAGGGTTTTTGCAGATTTTCAAATAAAACTCAGAGATTCCTTGTATGATTCTCTCAGGTTGTGGTATTTCCGGATCTTTACCAAGGCAGTAATGGAATATGCCTTCTCTCAAAGTATGTGGTATTTTTGGTATAATGCATAGTGATATTGCCTTCTCTCTCACCCTATTCTAATAAGGTTTTGATATCTGGAGCTCATAGGTGGGAGACAGCTAATACATACTTACAAGACATTTATTGCATAGTCAAACCATGGATCCAGAGAAACAAGTCAATAAGTCAAATCAAGATGTGCATGTGTGGCGAGTGAATGGTGTATGGTGATGATGGAGATAATGATGGTGAAAGTCTAATTCTACTTTGCTCTTTGAGGGAATACATACCTTCCTTGCTTTTGAAACTTTATGATGAGAATGAGATGCTCTATCTTTTTCTTTCCTCTCAGGTGGGTATCTTGCACCCCTAATTCTACTGTTGGACACTTCTCCATTTTTACCTCTCGTCTCACTTTTTCTTTTCTTTCGAGGTTCCGAGCACTTGCTCCTTTTTATTTCCTCGTATCTTTTTTTTTCTCCTCTTTCTTTTTTTTAGAACATTCATCTCTTGAGATAATATAGCAAGTGGTAGTAACAAGATAACTTGAGCATTTATTTCACAAGGGGAAAACAGAAATATTTTTGGTTATTCTCTCCCGGATTAGGAGTAGAATATTTTTGGGTGATTCTGGAGATGGAATGTATGGATATATGTGGATGGTACTTCCGGAGTAGAAGTAGCATATATGAGTGAACGTGCAAGTGAAATCTTGATTTAACCACATGACAAGCTTCTAAGGGTCTACACAGCTTGACCACACTCAATGCTCATAAGCAGTAAATAATAAATGTGTGGCTCAAAGTCTAGCAAGCATGTATATATGGCTGTGGTAGGAATTTAAACTCTCATCATACAGGAACTCATCATGCAACATTTTAAAGATTTTTCAATGATAAGATTCTCCAGAATTCTAGCATCTCTAGGAACAGATAAACAGCAGCTCAACCTTCCTATATCATATCCGTTAACAACTTAGACTTCAGATCAAGTTTTCATCCCACAAGTTTAGGTCTAGAGCAAGCCTTAAATTATAACAGTTATGTCTAAACTTGAGAGAGAACTTAAAATGTGCAAATTAGGCAGAGCAACTATTCATCATATCCATGCTTGAGTTACATAGAGATTAGCATAGCCACTTTATTTATTTATTAAACACACTAAGCAAAAAAATATATATAAGCATAAAATCTTTATTTGGTTTTTCATAGTTATGTGTATTTGTATTCTAAAATAATATAAGTATGAAGATAGATAGAAATACTTATCGAGGTAAATGGGGGTGCTCTCCCCCAAGCTGGATTTTGACGTAATTTCTCTTGTTGTAGCTAGCAGGTGGCAGAGGTGTATTTGAAAGTCAGCAGCATTCTGACAGCAATTAGAATGTCCTCCGTCTGCTAGTCTTCTTGATTCTTAAATTCTGTGGAGCTCAAATAGACAACAAAGCTTGTGGAACTGATTAAGTGTTAGCATAAATATCTAGCCTTTATTATCTTGAGACTCCTTAATAATTATTACTCCCTGTTTTTATATTTTTGTTTTTATAAAGTAGAAAAATATTTATTTTATTTTTATGCCACCACAGTGAATGTACTTATGGGTTTTATGCAACTCGTCTACTCACATGGGGCTTACTGTTTTTCACATTTTTATTTTCTTTTTAGGATAATACGAACATGATTAACTAAGTAAACTATTTGAAATAATTGAAAAGGGAAAGGATAACTACCAAGTTTTACCTCTTGGCAAGGCGTTCGGTTTTTTAAGTCCTCCGAATGGGACTCCTTGTGTTTTCAGTCGTCCTGGGATTCGCTAGGTGGCGTAGTCGGTGATTCCAGTGGCGCCTCCTCTTTGTGTATAACTATGTTCTCTTTCCACACCTGACTCGGTGCTACGGTCTCCTCAGGACAGTTCTGTTCAAGTTGTATGTCTTCAGTCCTTATCACTTTTCCTTCGTAGTCTACCCGTCCGTCCTTGATGATTTGCCTCCTCTGGTTGCGGTTGCGTTGTCTTCTTCTTGTCCTGACCTGCTTAGAATCTTCAACTATATAATCATTAAAGTAGTGGCGTACCTTTCTCAGAGGGGAAGTGCATGTGGACTTCTCCGGTTCCAATATAGATAATGGCTTTGATAGTGTTTAGGAACGGTCTTCCAAGGATGGTGGATGGATCATACTCGTCTTCTCCCATGTCAATGACCTGAAAATTGTTTGAAGCTGAATGTATCTTGGTTGTAGGGGCATGGTTCCATGCAGGAGCTGATAAGTGACTGCGGCCATTATGTTGTCGTTAGATCCAGTGTCGTAGAGTGTCTTCTAAAAAGAGTATCCATTGATTGTGCACTCAATGCTTGGAACACCAGGGTCGTCCTTCTTGATCAAGAAAGGTGACTTGAGTCGACGATCTTGACCTCCTTGAGCTGCAGTGACCATCTCAGCTGACTCGGTCCACATTTGCTTGTTCTTCTTCCTCCTGTTGGTCCTCTTCCTTGGTTCATGTCAGGATTGCTCTGAAGTTTGTGTAGTCTCGTTCTTGAAGGAAAGTCTCCTTCTTCCCCTTGATGTAGAGACTGATCTTGGCAGCATTAGCATAGATGACAGCTCTGGTGTATAGGAATGGCCTCCCTAAGATGATGGGTGCCCTCTCCTCAGTACCAATCTCTATCACCACGAAGTTTGCTGGAGCGTACAAGGTACCAACTCGGACACAGAGGTTCTTCAATATTTCCTTTGGGAAACTAAGTGTCTGATCTCCATTGTGTTTGTGCTCGTAGATCCCGGTTCTTCACTTGGTGGAATCTGGGAGTTGTAAAACTCCTCCATGTTTTGTTTGAAGTGTACCTATTTATAGAGACAAGGCAGAGATCAAGTGCATGGGCCCTGTTGGTGGAAAACACCAACAGAACCAAAAGTGTATTTGTTCTTCTCTAACCTTAAGCATAGTGAGCAAGACAAAGTTGATAGGATCATGAGTGTAGGATTTGAAACATTTGTCAGATCATATAGCTCAACCTAATGGAAATATAATCTATCTATATTTATGTTTTGTTTATATCTTCCAAAGATTGAATGTGCAATACTTTAGCTTATATGATTAGGAGTGTGGGATCACGAAGGTAGTACTAAGAACAAAGATTAAAGGACTAAACATGTTGATTTAATTGGGTTGGTTAATTTGGAGTTACAGATCATACATGTTTGTCTCTTTATTTATGTGAATGCTAGAACCAAGGAGAAACTTATAAAAGTGATAGTCAAGTACCTTAAAATGTTACCTTACTTGAAGAGTGATGGTACAGTATCACCTTGTGGAAGCTTTCCTTTCTTAGCGGTTGTGCATCGTGTTTGTGGCACCCTCCATAGATCATCCCTTATGAGCTACGTCTTCCTTGTGTAAATTGTTAAACTTCATGTGTCACTTTCTTCATCTCAAATGTGAGTTTATCTCAGGACTTCCCAGGTTGATATTGAAAGTTTTCCTGCAGGGGTTAGTCCCACAAAATATACCAATATCTACTCAAGCAGTTTTTAGTTCAGTAACCAAACTAGACTCCATGTCTAATCAGATTAAGGAAGGCTGTTTAACCTAAGCACCATGCTTAATTTAAAAGCCAATGGAAGTATGTCGAGTACTTCCAAACCAACACTTACTAGGATAAACAAAGGTAGCATGATGGCATTTATAGAGATCTACTCAAGTGGAGATGAAGTAGTGTGATTAGTATTTAACAAATTGAGCATGTCTCAAAGGTAAGGACAACCAACATAGCAACATGACAAAGGATGTTTTTTATGTAAAATATTCCCCCAAGCTTGAATTTTGCAAAATTCAATGTTGGATGAATTTAATTCAATGTTGCATGATGATTGGTTGGACATACCTTGTGCTTGTCATTCATCCGATCGTCTTGCTCCAATCCTGGAAAGGTTAGTGGCAAGAATACCCGAAGGAATATTTCTACAATATCTCATATGCTCAATACACAAGGCAATGTTGCAAATAATTAGAAGTTCATGTTACGATCTGATATGTGCTTGTTTTAGGACATTAAGCTTATCCTTGGGAAACCATCAATTTATGTCAGCGAAGTGGTTTCCCCTCCAACGTTGCCCTATATTAAGATCAACTCTGCGAGATCTGCAATATTTATTATAGACATATGCATCGACAACCGCCCTTTTAAAGTTTTTATAAATAAAAAGGAAGAGGGGGTTGGAGATCTCAAATGTGGTGAGGATGGAGAGACCGATTGATTGGGGAGATGTTTTATATGAGCAAGGACTTGGTAAGGTATTTATGAAATAACTTCCATGCTCACTGTTGTTTCTCTCATTCTCAAACTCCAAGGATGATTTTTCATGAATTCTTAAAATTCCTCTAGGATTGTCTCTCAAGTTTGTTTTATCTATCCATTCAATGGTGATAGCACATGGATTTTTAATGCCCTCTAGCCATTGATGTTGCTCTTCTCGATCCTCCTTCTTATGCATGGGATGTCTAGAGAGATTCATAGGATTATCGGGAGGTTCAAGAGAAAGAGCATAGTAGAAACTATTAAGCTCAAGGATGGGATGGATAGCCGAATCATGGGATTGAAATGTTTGGAAATTGGCTATGGAAACTTCCTTTCTTTGTCTGGGAGATGATTCCTTCTCTATCTCTAAGATTTTTCTGTGAAGATTAGTGCAAGAAGGATGTCCACGAATGAAGACATACCTTCCTTTACTAATAGATAAAGAAAGAACGACTCTACCAAAGGTTATATGATTAAGACCAATATGAAAATATCTAGGAAAAACATGGTCTTGTAGGGCTAGGTCTAAACCAGAATTTATAGAAAGATTAACAGATTCCCTAGGTGTAGCTAAAAGTGCATTATCTTCTTGATTAAAAGATAGGACCTCGGCTATAGAAAAGGGTTGGTTTTGACCTATTGCAATCAACTCCGGACACAGATCATAATTAGGGGCAGGACGTGTTGACTCCCATGGTCTATGGCTGGTCTCCGAAGGTGCAAAGAATTCAATAATAGGTATGGAATTTAAGTTATCCATAAAAAGATAAAGATAAAAGAATAAAAGTATAAAAGTATAATACAAGATAATAGCAAGACTCAAAGTTATCTCAGCAAACCGTCTTTCTCCCCGGCAACGGCACAAGAAATGCTTGTTGATATTTGGTAACGCAATTAGAAAATGATCCGCAAGCGCACGGATATCGGTGAGCATTTCACCCGGGAGGTTATCCAGAGTTATCGTATTTATATTTTTACCACTGGGAGAAAGGGTGCATCTGACTAACCAAATCTATTGCTACTATCCCTTTAGGCTACAAAGAATGTCTCTCGATGTGAGTGATGTATAGAGAAGACTGCAACCTTAGTCTCGTTCTAACCTTGGTAAGGATGATCTACTGTTCTATTAGGGAGGCTCACGGAATCTAGACAACACAAAGGATGTTCGACCCGCACCTATAACCCTACCCGTCCTGCTAACGAGATGTGATCTGCAAAGGTAACTCGGAATTGTCACGTTCCTCGCTACTACCACGGTCCAACTAGTCAGGGGATATCTATGAGTACCCTAGCCTAAACACCATGTTTACGCTAACAAGTGATTACTCTAATACTCAACCGGAAGAGGATTAAAGTAAACTCATAAACCAAAGAACAATAAAACAAGAACTTACTAGTATTAGAAGTTGAATTACTGAAGAATCTTAGAAGCAAGCCTCGGGTGAGGAGACTTGATCCCGTAGGTACAACTCGGAGTAGACACCGACAGGCCGGCCTTCCTCCGATCCACACCTCCACTCTATCTCTCTCAATCTAGTAGAAACTAGAAGATCTATTTCTACCTTACATTGGTTGCTAAGCCTAAAAAGAAATATTATTTAGAGAAGAGGTTTTCCTTCGAGGGCACCCCTCAATCTCTATGATAATTTCTTGTCTCCTCCAGGGGCTAGAGGGGGTCTCCTTATATAGTCCTCCCCTTCTATGCGTTTTTGGGTCGATAGGCGAGGTGGTACTATGTTATTCTGGATCCAATAGGTCGGTGGAACGTCGTGTGCGAAGAGAGTCCGGAACGGAGTCCAGAGGTGGGCGGGCGCCCAGGTCCTCAGGGCGGGCGCCCTGGGCCTGGCCCCTTTCGGGCTCCGCTTCCTTCCCGTGGCTTCTGGAGTCTTCTAGATGGTAGAAAATTGCGCGGTGGGTTGATATCTCTATGTAATCCTGACATGTGGGCCTTTCTTCCTTATTTCCTGATAACCCCCTGCAGAAATAGACAAACACCAAAACTCGTGGAATTCTGTCAGATAAAACCCTAAGTCTAGATGTTGATTTCATTTGGATCCTTTTCTTTGTTTATTTGATAATTAAATTTGATACTTAAGGACCGTCAACAACCAACACGAAGGTCGTCTGCCTCCTGCGGACCAACCTCCTTGGGGTACCCCCTCTCCAGTCTGGACAGGTCGACAAGAGGATAGTGGGCGCGCACCATGCTGAGGACGTGCGCACCGGCGAATTCCCTGGCGTCCTTGACAAATTGCTGGAGCCAGTCCCACGCCCGTTGCGCCTTCTCGATCGGAGTCAACTTCGGTGCGCGGGGCTGGTCTTCAGGGAGCTCGGGGCTGATCAAATCAAGAACCGGGGCCACTCCTTTCTAAAGCTTGATGCAGTTGGCTTTCTAGGAGTCCCGGTCCTTGATCAGCTCGTCGAAGTGCTTCTTGGTATTCACCTTGAGCACTATAAACCAAGCAGGAGGTTAGTATATAAACAAGAAACGGAACGTTGGGCAGTCAAAGGGAAAAAGGATAGAACAATTCTCATCGGACAACTCCCGACTCTTGCTGCTCAGCTCCTCGCTAGCTCGGCGCCCGGTCTCCAGCGCCCCGACAAGCTCCTGGGCAGCCTCTCCTTGGGCAGCCTCCCGACTCTTGGGCAGCCTCTCCTTTTCTTGTCGGAGGCGTGCAACCTCCTCCTCTAAGTCTGCAGGGGCAATCTCTGGTCAACAAAAACGACTACACACTTATATACAACTGCTCGGAATGCATGACTAACCTTTTCTCTCCCGATCCTTGTCGGCTAATCGCCGATTGAGGTCAAGTAGGCGCTCTTCCTGAGCACCCACCTCGGCCATCTTCTCCTCGGCCTCCAACCGAAGCCGGTCCACCTCCGCGGACAGGGCCTTGTTCTAGGCCACGATGCCCTCAATCTGGTCGAAGCACCTTTTCCGGTACTTTGCCGTTTTCATTGCGCCCTACAAGAAGGATACATACTGAATCCAGAAACAATGCATATAAACTTTGAACAGCACAAAAGACCACTTACCTTAACCTCGTCCACAAGCCGCTTCGCTGCACGCTCCACCCTCGCGGCCTCCTCCGTCTCCACGAGTTCTTCATGACCAATGAAGTGGTCCCCGTGTTGGCGCCACACGTAGACGTGCTGGCGACCATCTTGGGGATGACCTTGGATCTCCTCCACTTCATCGTCAGAGGCCATCTGGGTCTCCTCGCCCTCCGCACTACCTCCGGCCGTGGTCGCAGGCATCACTGGACCCTGATCCAGGCCAGGGGAGCCTACTGGTGAAGAGGCCCCTGCTCGGGGCGGGGTTGGGACTCTCCCTTCTTCAGCTGGCGGGGGAGTCAGAGCTCTGCCTTCTTCCTCCACAATGCTGCTCGGGGGAGGCATCCTCGCAGCCTCTCCGTCCCTCGTAGGGGTGCCCACTCTGGCCCTTGCCGGGGCCGGATGCTCCTCGGCGCTATCAGCCGCAGTCGTCGTTGCGGGCTGTTCCTCGGCATGCTCTTGGGTGGTCTGCGGCGTGGCGTTTCCAACGACAGCCACGGGCTCGGCCGTCCTCTGGCCAGCAATGTGGTCAGGGTCGACGTCCGATGCCGCGCTACCAAAAGGGCGACATTTCAACAATGTCAAAAGCAGCAACAACAAATATAGGATGAAGCGTAAAAGTGAGATTGAGCAACTTACAGATCGGAGCGCCTGTGCGTCGCTGTGAAGAACCTTCTCCTAGTCCTACCGGCCTCCGCCGCTGCCCCTGTCTCTCCAACGCGCGTCGGCTCGGTGTGTGGGGCAGGTGGGTCGCTGGTCATCCGATCAGCAGTGGCCGCCGCAACGTCCGGACGGCTGCGCGGCCTTCGAACCAAAGAGGGCGCCGCCTCCTCCTCCTCATCGTCGTCGGCGATCCTGACGAGCCGACAACGCTTCGGCGCTTGGCTGCTCTCTACCGGCAGCGCCTCCGCAGGGGACGGATCCACTGCTAGCGGCCTTTTCCCCGCTACCCTGTCCTCGGTGGTCGGGGCAGGACGGTTCTGCTCCTCCTCGCTGCTGGTGTACTGAGGACACCGAGCAGCATCGCCCTCTAGCAGGTCCACTCCCGCGAGATTCTCCATACCAGGTGCCAGTGATACGTGCACTGCGCACCGGTCAACGTCTCCAATCTGCAGTAGAATCAAAGACAAGTCAACAATTGGGAGAACAAGTACTCAAAAATTAATATTAGTCAGAACATTATTTATTTACCTTAGGAGCTGGTCGTCCCAGCTTAAAGGCGTGCATCCGATCGCTGCTTCGAACGAAGTTGTCGTCTGTAAAGTTGAACAACTCGTTCATCAGCTGCTGCACTTCCGCCTTCTCCAGACCATCGGAACTCATCCTGGTCGGGTCCTGGCTCCCCGCGTACTCGTATGCCGAGTGTACCCTCCTCTGGCAGGGCATCACCCGATGACAAATAAAGTTACCGACCACTCCTGGCCCGTCTAAGCGGGACGAGTCGATCAGTTTCATCAGGTCTTCCACCTGACTAGCAAACGCTGGGCGGTCTGTCCAGCTGACCCTCTTCTCGAGAATGTAGCCCACGTCGCAGAACGTGGAGCTGCCCGGTTCTTCCCTGACATAGAACCACTTCTTGTACCATTCGGTGAGAGAAGTGTTCCATGGGCAGTTGAGATACCGGTTCTTCATCCCGTCACGCAGATTGAGGTATACTCCACCTGCAATCTTGGAGCCTCCAACTGCTCCTTTCTTCCTCAGACAAAAAAGGTAGTGAAAAAGCCCCTCTTGAAAAAATCCTCAAAAACCACGATCTCACCGGCACGAGGGTCGGGGTAGCTTTCCCCTTCCGGCGCCCTCCAGCCGCCGAGCTCCTGGCTGTGAAGTAGCCCCATTCCGACGAGGTCGTTGAGGGACCTAGTACTGCTCCGGGACTTCTTCCACTCCTTCGCCATCAGCTCGGCCCTTTTCTTTGAATCGCTCTTTGCCATTGATGTTGCGGGAACGACTACGAGCTGGACGAACTGATGGTGGCTGCAGAAGGAAGGAATGGCAAGAACAGAAGGCTTGAAGGCAAAGGCAGGGTAAAGATTGCGGGCGTGGTGTTGAGTCTTTATACGCAACGGCTCCACCCCTTCCACTTCCCGCATTCTTGGGAAGTGAGCGGGCCCAGCAGCGGATGCGGCGTTTCGGTTTTTAATAATTACCGGCAGTTAATGTGGTAGCTTTTCTGTACAATTGATGGTTTCCTTTTCTTGAATCACGCAAAGAGCGGCTGCACAGTTACCCAGCGCACCTTTTTACGCAGTCGTCTGACAATACGTCAGGATGCCTCGTCACATCACGCATTTATGTGGCAAGATGCTCTTTCCAAAAGAACAAGCAGAATTGGTGGAGGACTGTGTATGACATTCCAGGGGACTACACCGGCCACCGAGCACTATAAGCTCGGGGACTGGTCGACCAGTCTACCATTTTACAGACCTAGGGACTGCACCGACCATCGAGCACTATAAGCTCGGGGACTGGTCGACCAGTCTACCAGTTTGGAGACCTGGGGAATGCACCGACCACCGAGCACTATAAGCTCGGGGACTGGTCGACCAGTCTACCAGTTTGGAGACTTAGGGATTATACTAACCATATAGCGTTATATGCTCGGGGACTGGTAAATTCAATTTTTTAGACCTTGCTACAAGGCTCATACTTCGCCTTCCAGCAAGCTCGGGGACTACATCGGTACGATGCATCTGGCGATGCATCTCAGTTTTAGAATTTCTATGAAGAATTTTTTGACCCTGGCACCACGTGCCTACGTCACCTATTACCAGGCTCGGGGACTAAGTGGGCACACTTCACCTTGCGGTGAATATGCTTGCTTTTTGGAAGACTGTACTTTTTATAAAAGTAAAGTGCGCACACTTCATCGAGAAAAGAAATATTTTTTCTCAAGAGCACCATTCATTCTTCGGACAACCTGCTTCTTCGACGTCAATGTTGGTCAACTATCTTTTGAGTTGGTCAAAATACCGTTGCAACTGTTTGGGCGACTTCCATGCTAATCGAAGATGTCAAGCCTTGTTGATCGAAGAAGCTCAAGACGGCGTGTTACATCACAATACACGGTGCTCGGGGACTAGCTGTGGGGGTATAAACCCCTATACCCTTACGGCTAGACTTGGGCCAGGAGGCTTGGCCCATTACGAGACAAGCCCAAGGCTTGATCCGACTGCTTGGAGTTTCGCGCAAGGAAACAAGACGTGAAGATCAAGCAGGATTCTAGTCGGTTAGAATAGGAATTGATATCGAACTATCTATGGCAATTGTAACCGACTAGGATTAGTTTCTAGATCTGTAACCCTACCCTCCGGACTATATAAGGAGGGCCAAGGGACCCCCATTAGGACACATTATTCTCTCAATACAATCCAATACAATCAGACGCAGGACGTAGGTATTACGCCCACACGGTGGCCGAACCTGGATAAAAAGCTTGTCCGTGTCTTGCGTCAGCATCAACTTCATAGCTTGCGCACCGTCTACCGATAAACTACTACCGTGGGTATACCCCAAGGTAGACTGCCGACTAGCTTTCGTCGACCCATCGAATTTTGGAATAAAATAAGTTTTGAAAACTTAAGTAAAACAACTAGACAAGAGTCAAGGAGATAAACAGAAATAGCTCAAAGAAAGCTATTCAAGGAGGGGCTACAACATAACAAGGATGAGGAAAATAATCAGAATCAAAGAATCAAGGAATGAGAAAATAGTTTTATATTAAAATAAGCTTTATAAATTGACTAGTGCTATCTAGGCATACGTCCTACAGTCAATATTGCTCTGATACCATTCCTGTCACACCCTGGCTTTTAAAATAAGACCAGAGTCGTCATATGTGTGCCCAGAAAGTCCACACATACAACAAAGAATAGAAATATCAGAAATAATATTATATATAGTGGAAAACCTATTTATAATAACACTTACAAACATCAGAGTTTGTGGAAACAGTAGCTAAGCTTCTTAGGCTCCATTCTTCTCAGGGACGGTTGACTGGGGGCTCCGTACGCCAAGCACTTCTGATATACTTCTAGAAAACTCCATAATATCTCTGTCCTTCTTATGAGCAGCACTTTAATACACACTGGGGGTGTGAGGGGGGAATAGCAAGGGTGAGTTCATGTCGAACTCAACAAGTACAGGCGGAAAGTATAATGACCTGCAAGGCTTAATCAAAGGAAAAGCTGACACTATTTAACTGCAGGTGAGCTTTTAAGTTGGTACGCTTTTATTACAATTCTTTTATTAAACAACCTATTACTAAATATGAGTAAAGCATCCCAACCCTTAATTAGATGGAAGTAGATTAACCATTTTATTAATCATCATCATTATTATTATTACCGAGGTAGCAACCTCAGATAGTAACTCGGGGTAGCAACCCCATTAAGGTCATGGGATAGCAATCCCAATTTAGAACACAGGATAGCAATCCTGCCAACATGGAATAGCCATTCCACCAAAGCACGAGGTAGCAACCTCAACCAAGTTTCGCCTCCAAGTATCCAGTGAATCCAATTTGCTCATCAAGTGAGGGTCTGGGCCACTCGTGACCGTGAGCACGGCTCATATATCAGTTTTACACTCTGCAGAGGTTTGCACTTTCACTCCAAGTCGTGATTCCCATTTGCCCGGGGTCGCGACTCCCCAAAACACTACCTAGGTGAGCAGGCAGGGTTTCACTACGAGACCTTTCACAGGGTCCAACTAATAGGATGTCACTCGTAAGTTTTTGCCGGGGCGCGCGGCAGCCGTGCCCATAGCAATGGGACCCCGAACTGACCGACCTCTTAATATAAATACCCAAGCTACTTCCTTACGCCTACCCGGAAAGTAACACCCTACCAGTGGAGGTCCTGATAATTAATCAAGCCAGAGCCATATAGCTTGGAGCTGCACTGTTTGTCCCAGGGGGCCGCTCCATGACTAAGTCCTTACGGAGAGCAGAGACGGGTACGCCCGGCAACCGGGCCAACCAACAATACCCGATCCCCCTTTTCACAACAAACCACGATGCTCGCAAGCACCGCAACATCTCCATCACCGAAGTGACCATTGTTCACCATTGGAGCATTAATCATCATTGAAGAATTCATTAGGCAAGATTGTTACTTTTATTATTATATAGATTAGATGAGTAGAGCAGCTAATCACAACTACGGTTCACTATTCTACCCATGTATAAAACCCAGGTATACAAGGAATATAGTAGAGAACTAGTCATGTCCTTATGGTTTGTAGATTTAAGACACATGCAGTGAAAAGTAAATGTATTTAAAGTTCATTGGTACAATATGATCAAAGGGTGCCTACACTTGCCTTATTCGCAGTGTATATCTACTCAGAATTCTTTAGCTTCTTTCCTTCTGCTTCGACTGTCGGTCCTCAGCTCCTGGTCTTCACTGTTGACGAACCACACTTCTTCTACTCGAAGCAAACAAGCAACACAAACAGACAAACAACAATCACAACTAAGAACAAGCATCAATCAAAAGAAAAGCTTAGAAAGAACGCACTAAACGACACGACTTATTGCTACGATCGTGATAACGTAAGAACGATTGAGAATGGGGCTATCGTTAAATGGACACGACTTTCGAGGCTCGAAGTGTAACGGAGAAGACAACTATGCGCTGGTCGTATTTTATTTAATAAAAGAAGGTGATAGACTTTCTAAAGAAATATATCAAAGTTGAATCGATCAAATTATAAAGAATTATAAAAGCTCGAGTTAAACTTTAGTCATAAACTAACTACAGACCATTCTACATCATTTAAGTCACATTTCTGCTTTTCATCAGAAAACAAGGAATTTGTGACAAGTTAAATGGAGCATTTATGAAAAGAGGTTAGACTAAGTAAGTCACACTTGAAAAGACACTTCACATTGACATTAATTATATTGATATTTGTTTAAGAAAAACTAAAGTTATAAACTTAAATCACTTGCATAGATTAGAAAGGCATTTAACTAGACATTAATTATTTTATATTTATGGCAAAAACCTAAATGGCCAAATGAGATAACTATTACTGCTAAAGCGTAGCTTACGACGATACGAAACTAACGCGACAAGAACGGCCTCAATCGGAGCTAAAACGCGGATTCTATGGCCAAAACTAGGTTAGTGGCAAAACTATGATTAAACAGAGCTATTTTTCGTATTTTAAATAATTAAAAACTGAATTTTAAAAGCATAAAGGACTAAATAAATAAATACTAACGGCGCCAGGGTCCTAACTGTTAAAAACAGGACCTAGATCTAATTAAATTTGCACTGAGCTGGACTTCGGGTTAATTACTACGAAGGTCGATGGCCTTTTTTGCAAAAGGGCAAGGAGCGGCGCGGACGGCCGGGCGGGCTGGCCACGTGGCGTCTCGCGAGTGGCGGGTCTACGGGCGGCGCTGTGGACCGCGGCTGAGGAGTGGTCCACCGGTCCACGGTGGACCGAGGAGGGGGTGGGCGCGCGCGGCGAGGCGGGCGAGCCGCGGCGGCGGCGCCATTGCTGGCTCCGGCGAGCTCACTGTGGGGGCGCTGCAGGGCACGGCGGGGCATAGCGAAGGCACTAGCGGGACGAGCGAAGCGCGGCGAGTGCGGGGTGCGCGATGCCCGTGCGAAAGAGCCGGGGTGCGCTGGCCGCGCGGTGGGGGTGGCTCAGCGGCGGCGAGCTCCTCCGGCGATGCCGTTCGCGCGAAAGGAAGGGATAGAGAGGGTGGAAGAAGTTCCGGTGAGTTCCTCACCTCGACACGAGCTCGGGGATCGGTTTTCGTCGTCTGGGAGGTGGCAGCCGACGAGATTCAACGGCGGCAGGGCCCTCCACCCGACGGTGGCGGCGGTAGCACCTCGCGGCTAGGGCTAGCGTGGCGGCGGGGCTTCGCTAGGGTTCCAGGGGGCGCGGAGTCCAGTGCAGGGCCTTTATAGGCCACGGCCATCCTCGGGAGGCGCGCGGGCGCTCGGATCGACGGCAGCGGGGCTCCTCCGCGTGATGCGGGCGGGAGGTTAGGGACGACCCTCCCTGCTGACGCGTGGGGCCGGCCCGTCAGCAGGGGAGCGCGGCGCCGGAGGGGACTGGGCCGCGGTGCGGCTTGGGCCGCCAGCGGCAGGGGCGCGGGGTGGGCCGTGGGAAGGGGGAGCCGGCCCAGAGAGGAGAGAAAGCTTCTTTTTTTTCTTTTTTTTGAAACATAAATTCTAAACTATTTTGTCAACCAACTCCCAAACTATTTTTAGACCATATTTCAAAATAAATTTGAGTCAATACTGGATTATTTTGGAATTTATTTTTAGACTATTTTGAAATCTAAATATATATTTTAGTTTAAACACATTTCTAAATTGTTTTCCAACTCGATTTTTTTGAATTGGTTTTCAAATAGGACTTTTGGAGTTTTATTTTTCTGAAAACCAAAAGGACCTAAACGTGGCTCGCTAGAAATTTTGAAATTCATTTTTCTTTCACACAAGCCAAACAAAGCTAGGGCACAAAGCACACAACAGCAAACATAACACCCTTCACTTAATTTATAAAAATTTTAAAATTTCACATTTTTCTCATTTTATAATAACAATAATTAATAAAATCTTGGAATATTTTAGAAAAAATTTAAATCTTTATTTAATTTAGTGTTTTCTAATAACAATCCAAAATTAAAAATTTTAGAGTGTTATAGTAACCTAGGTCTCCCCTTGGAACTATAAAAGAAGACACTGAGGACGACATACACAAGAGAGATTCATAGAACACAACACATAGAATACGATTCACCCAACACCATCGGCTAGGACTTAGAACTCTTGGCCACATCCACTTGTATTCACCCCTGTACAAGCACTTAGGTGCAAGATAATACAAAGCCTTCCCCCGCTGGACGTAGGGTCTTCTCTTGCCCGAACCAGGATAAATCTTTATGTCATTTTTGTATCACCATCCGGAAAAGGAAGCACGCACATAAATTCACTCGTTGGTGTCACCCCCCGGATCAAAACACCGACACTGCCATACAGGATTTACAATCCTATGTATTATTAAGATGCTTTAGGAGAAGAACTTTGCTTGTTGCGATTTTTAGAATATTTGTTTAGATATTCAGCTGGGAGAATTCTGATGTTTTCCACTAAATATACCGAGACAGGTGTCTGGCTTAAGTTCTAGAATCTTATTGGAGATGTCATCTCAAGAACAATGTTCAGTAGACATAGGCATGACCCCCTTATACAATCTATTCAAACAATATTTATTGTAGGATTCTAGGATATTGGTTTGCTCCCTCTAAATAAAAGCAACATTTAATTTATGAGAAGTTGCATAGCGTGGAAGGATAGATAAAGGAAGTGTATGCTAAAAATAGTAATCACAATGATTAATCCTTAGCAACTTGATGTTGCTCACAACACATTATTTTGTAAAAAAATGTAACTCCCATTACAACACAAGCACATATTTAGTAGTAAATACTTCAAGACATCTGTTAGTGAATTAACATTTTAGTATTTACTCTCCCCATTCCAAATTATAATTTATTCAAATTTTCTTAGAGTCA
Source organism: Sorghum bicolor (assembly GCF_000003195.3). Lineage (NCBI taxonomy): Eukaryota > Viridiplantae > Streptophyta > Magnoliopsida > Poales > Poaceae > Sorghum > Sorghum bicolor. The sequence continues at coordinate 26,695,054 of NC_012875.2, forward strand.
AAACATCTAAAGTTTGATAAAAAATACAAAAAATTATAACATCAAACAACTATACTACAAAATACAATTAATAAAAAATCTAGCAATACTTATTTGATATCATGAATATTATCTTATCTTACTATATAAATATGGTTAAATTTAAAATGATTTAACTTTAAATAAAGATAGAATGACTTGTAATTTATAACAGAGGAGTACAAATGATCGATTAGGCTATTATTACTAATAAGAACTATACGAAGGCACCGCCTCAACACGTAACAATGCATATGAAACAATAATACTATAATTCATTCTATCTATATTTTAATATTTGCTGTCTCTACACCATTACTCTCAACAAGGAAACCAAATGATTCCATGGTTTTCGTCACAGCTTCCTCTGACTGAGCTTTTAACGCGCTCTGACTGCGTCTAATAATCTTCCACTAGGAAAGAAATTAAAAAAAAAAGTGATTTAAATATAACACGTTCAGTTGAGACTGCTGCATCTAATAATCTTCCACCAGGGTAGAAATGAAAAAAAAAACTTTAATGACATAGCACGGCATTCTAGCAACCAGCCCTTGTAGACGTCTCATGCTTTTGAGGTAGCATTTCATGTAAAATACAGTTAAAATAGAAACTCCAAACGTTGAATCGTTACACTCACACCAGAAGAGAACAGAAAAAAAAAACACACGGTTTTCACAAGTGTAAAAGCAAACCCAGACAATTCCATTCGCCTGAGTAAATTTTTGCATCATCGACAGTAGTAAGGATAGCTAAAGTATACAGCAAAAGGAACTTTGATTTTAAACGGATTAGCACCGTACCCTTTCTGAAATACAACAGCAAACGAGTTAAGCTGATCGGAATATACATGTACAAAGGTATAATTACAGCATCGTGATGGCAGCCACGACGATGGCCATGTAGATTTACATCTCCTACCGCCTCTGCACAGACCTAAATCAAGTAGCAAATAGCAAGGAATTAGAATCATTCTTGTGCAAAAAATAAATAAATATATATATATATATATATTCTTTTTTTAACAAAAGAAAATATATTCTAGAGGCTATGATAAAACATTCTTTTGCTGGGTTCTGCTTACACCTGTAGTTCAAATGTAATTTTAGTGTCCATACAACATGCACTAAATGCAGAACATTTTATGAAGCAAGGCACTAGAATCATTTCCCCAAGGTTAGGAAAACAATTTTCCATTAAAAATGCACACAAGATATTATGTCCATATCCATTTTTACCCAAACAAAAATGATTAATCTCAACAGGCTTAACCATAAATAGTACAGTTAGCACAAAAAAATGCAAAAAATTCTCAAAGATTTTAGAAGCTGGTATAGAACCATAACCCCTCAGTTGAAATCAAATTTAGCCCAAGAACTTCATAAAGAGCTGAGAAACATGGTATATACTGCATAAAAGGTCAATTAAAAGTTTAGAACCCAGGACTAAAACAGCAAGGCAACAATTATTATTATTATTTTTTTTATTTCTTTTTTTTTGGGGGGGGGGGGTGCGTGTTGAGGACGTGGGGACTGGGGATCATTTGACATGAAGCCAACATAAGCTCAAAAATGTAAGGCAGACAAGGATGCTCAAAGGTTGCAAAGGTGCTCCAAAGGATTGAACGAAAAACAAAGCAAAACTGGACTAAATATTCAAGGCTCCTGAACCAAGAAAGAAATTTGAAGAGCAGCTTGCTCAAGCAAGTTGTTGCAATAACCCAATCCTTTTCATAAGTGCTTTTCAGAGGTGCACAGAAACCAGGAAGAGGATTAAGAAACTGAAATTGATCACCACTAAGACTAAGAGCTGACAGTGCTTGTAAAGACAGGTTTGCGCAATTAGTAAATTGGATGTCAATGTTCCTACAGCATTAATTACTTTGATTATCCTACTGTATATAAAAACAGATTACGATACTCAGATCCCTTGTAGCTAGAAGCTGAACAAAAAGGATATTACATCCATACCAGGAATATTAGTTAATCCTAATGTGCAAGCAATCACATACCAATCCCCAAGGCACTTGAAATGAACTCATTGAGAATTATCTGTCATAATCTAGTTGGAGATGGATCTAATGTTTTCCCTTAGAGGATCACACAGATGAAGCCTGCATAGAAAACTTCCTGTAATGGCAAACAATCATGCTTTCAGATCAACAACCAAGTCTATTACTTCCCCCTAAGTTTAATTTATAGAAATCATTGAGCTTCTTGCCAACAAAAGTAATGAACAGCTAATGACAAATCCAACCAGAATGTTTGAGGCCAACAATGCAGCCATGACAGCATAAAAGATAATAGAGATTAAAAAATTACGGCTCAGAAATTACCATGGAAGTAAGCCTAAAAATCACATGATGTGGCCAAGCTTCTTCAGCATTCTAATGCATACCTCTGGATCTGAAAACAAAGAACATAAGAAACATATTACATATTTCCATATCACATTTGCAAAAGTGGATATGAACGTGCCTAAATGCATCCCTAGTGATTGAAACTGAACCAGGTAAGGAGAAAAAAAGTAGAGAATATTTCATGAAACGAAGTTAAACAACAAAAGCTGCAAAGCCATTATCCACAACTCAGAATCAGAGGCAGACTAGAGATGAAACACAGCAAGAGGCAGATGAACCCAAGAGCAGCAAGGCCATTAGTCAACTCCCAAGCAGAGGCAGGCCAGAGATGAGTCCCAACAGGCAGGCTATTAAGAGTATAAATGCAGTAAAAATAGAAATATATACTGGTACTGGTAATAAATTAGTAGTAATGGCACTTGCTAATAATGTAGTTCAATAAACTGAATATATCCAATGGCATTTCTTGGGATAAGATCTCTAAATCTAATTTGACAACTGCCTCCCAAGTCAATTTTGGCCAATCCCTCTCATCACAAGTCTAATCACCACTACAGGAAGGCGTGGATGATAAGCCCAAGACTGAAACAAGAGTAATTGTATCTAGCATTTGCTTTGCTCGAGTCAACAGCAGGCAGAACTATAATTCTCAGGGTTTGTCAAAACCATTAGTATAAGGTCATTAAAAGCTTGGACATATCCCAAGGAAACATGTAGTATCCAGGCACCTTTGATCACCGAGCAAAGTTGGATAAAATCAATAAAACATCACTAAAACCTTGACTCACATTTATTTTAATGTTTCTATAATCCAAGCCAAGCTCAAGAAACAAATTAGATCTGGCACCAGGGTGTCTTAGAAAAGGGGGAAACACTCCAGCTTGCTCCAAACATACAGAGCAGGCTGAAAAGATGATTAAAGCAATTAGTGGCATTACTAAAATTCTGTAGATGGGCAGACAGGTAGATAGGTCCTGTTGATGTATGGCAAAATTTGCACTTCCAAAATCTGCACTGGATGCTGATGGGACGGAAGTCTTGCTTAGAAGTAAACCAAATGCAGACCAAATCCAGGCATCTGGTCTCTTGAGATTTGAGAAAACATTTTTAGTATTGAACACCATGGCTTCCATGTCACATCTTATAGCTCAAACCTCCCTCCCTCTCTCCCTCACAAAATACAACCAAATGAACCAAGGCACCAAACTCTTCAATTACTGCACAAACACAAAAAGAAGGAACCATGCGGTAATACCGGCTCATCGAACACCTAACCAATACATGACTGATCAAGACGCAGGTGCCAATCAGTTGGCTGTGGAATGGTTCCACAACATGTGCACATAAGCGGATGCATAATGTATGGTGTATTTTTTTAGAGTTATTAGGTGGTTTTGTTTTGACCACTGGCACACGGATACATTTGAATTCAAAGAGGAAAACAGAAACGACCTTGGGGGCAAGGTTATTAAATTGGCTAATCATCACTAGTTGCCCTGGTACCAACCAGGACAATTAGTCGACGACCAAGGCGACTAGTTGACCCTGGTCATTCTAGTCGTCTACATAATCGTCCTGTATATACCAGGGCATATATACCATATACTATATACTTATATATAGTAGGGATCAAGCATCAAGACTATATTTCCTGTTAGTTGGAATGTCCAGAACTCCATATTCTTGTGTTGCTATAGCCTTTTCTATAAAGTATGCAACATCTGGAGATGCTGAGGATGCTGAACAAGCAGCAGCTGATGCAACTGATGAGCTCATCTTCATGCTCCCTTGGACCTGCAGATGGGGAAGAGAATTGGCGAGCTTCCTTGTGTCCTGCACACCCGCGACCTTCCCTTGACCCTTGCTGCCCTACAGCAGGAGGGACGAGGAAGAGCAGGGAAGATGCACGGACGGGCAGCTGGGAACCAGAAGGAAGGGAAGAGAGCAGCTGTTGCACGTGCACAGCAACTTTGCAGCCAACAGCTGAAGGTTTCACGGCAAGGATATAAAGGCATCGCCTAGGCATCCGGGCGGTTTTCGAACCGGTGCGTCGAGCTCACCGCAACATTGCTGCATATGGCGTCGCTTCAGGGACCAAGGCATCACCTAGGCATCAGGTGGACTCCGCATGCACAAGAGGAAAAGGCACCGTGTGTGGGAAAGAGAGGGAGCCTCGCACGCACGCATGTAGGAAAGAGAGGAGGCGAGCGGGAATCTTGCGCATCGCGTGGGAAAGAAAGGGGGGGTGCAGGAATCTTGCGCATCACACGGGAAGAGAGTAAATCGTGCCCACGGGGAAAGAGAGCATGGGAAAGAGAGGGAGTCACGCGATTTTACCTCTCACTCCCGCGAGCACACGCGCAACTGGAATCCTTACGAATTGAAAGAGAAGAGGGGGAGGGAAAGAGAGGAGAGAGGTAGAGGGAAGAGGGCTGCAGGAGATCCTGGAAGCCAGGCAGCGGGCGAACCAGAAGCTAACAGCAGTCCCCTGCTTGCTCCAATCGACGCCCCCTACCCCTTCTGTTCTTTGATTCGCGACTCCACCATTAGTAACTCCTCTGCTCTGCCTCCCTGCCAGTGGTATGAGCGGTTCAGAGCACAAGTATGCCTTTTCCCTTCCTCCCCCTCTTTCCTCTGTTTTGTTGTTTGCTCCTTGGCTTGGATAGTTGGATTGGACTGTATATACTGGGCAGAGGCTGGCACTGAACTAAGGAAAAAGATTGAACAATGCTTGGACGCTGCTAACAATGCCAATGACTTTGCTGATGATGGATATTGAGATGAGAGCTAAGGGTTGGGTGTTATGTCATTAGTAATTAAGCTGTTATGTATACTTTGCTTCTATAAATTATAGTGGCATTATATATTAAGATGTTCGTATGGCGTCACCTCGCCGCGCGCCACAAACGCCTAGGCCTCAGGAAGGGGGTACCTCATTACACCTCGCCTTACCGCCTAAATAACCTTGTTTCACGGTGTGAGGAGGTGAGGGAAAGAGTCGGAGAGATATAGGAAAGAAACCCTAATGGGCTTGGCCCAAACAGAGCTAGCCCAGTAAGCTGAAGCAGCCCATCTGCCTTTTTGATGTCTAGTCGGTCAGGGTCAGACGATTAATTGTGACTAGTCGATGATTAATCGAACAACCAGGTTTCTGATTGCTCTAATCGAGTCAGAGTGCCTAATCGAGTGCTGGGTACCAATCAGGACGATTAATTGCCATTCAGACAACCTGATAACACTGTTTGGGGGTAGGATTGCAAAGGTAAAGGGGGCGAGGGTGCAGGCCTGCAGAGTTTGTAGATGGAAGATACGCTTGAGGCCCCACTCAACTGAAGTGTCTCAAAAATCATCTTAATAAACATGGAAATGTCTTGACATAGCAAAGAAAGCAGGTTGAGTAATAAATGGCAGTGACTAAACAAGGAAAAAACTCGCTACCTCAACCATATTTTCCTCAATGAAGCAACCCACCCCCATGTTTGTCATGTCTGCGCCATTGTGCTGAAGGATCCTGAGCTTCCCTTCCTATATAGTTCACCACAATGAAAGCATTAGCAATCTGCCATACTTTTTTTGTTTTTGAATAATTTTCTACCCACCTTAGTCCCATAAACAAGGCCACCTCCTGGTGAAGGATGAAAGCATGCAACATTGACTTCATCTTCAGCGCTAGGAAGCACTCTCACAAGCTCCATATCTGAAACTCTGTATACCTAAAGTAATAAATGAAAAAAAAAATTGATAATTTGGTTTACATTGTACACAAAGTATACAATATTAGTAGTTGTGGGGGATAATAAGCAAGTCATTTTGAATCCCAAGTATCAGAGAGTATCATGCAACTGCAGAACCACCACTGTCACCATCCCCCATACAATAATTAATATGATATCAGTTACCAATCAAACTATGATTTGGAAATTGGAATATGATTGTCATATCTACCTCCAAAATAGTATATACAGGAATCCCATTTTCTCCTTCCACAACTATGCTCCTAAGGAGCGAGCTATGACGACGACCATATGCCAAAAGTATGTGTTCGGATGTAGGTGAGAACTGCATCAAAAGAGAGACAGATCCAATTCAACTATGAGGACTGCAGAAATGTAAGATCCATCAGACTCAGCTCCTAATTGCTTTTTGAAACAAAAAAAAAAACAGTTACAGAGTGAGTCCCAAACAAGTGACAGGTCACAAACATGATAAAAGGTTGCTATTGACATATAAAAATGCAAAGAAACACAAATAACTGAAGAAAACCTGAATGGAAGTTAAGCAATGTGCTGCCCTTATTGCTCTGGAAGCAAGAATATCCCCAAATCTGCAAAGGTATTACCAGTTTTGAGATATGTGGGCTGTTCACAAACAGTAACCTAGTATATAAAAAATAAAAGACAATCAAGAGAAAAAGTACGTCTCCTCCTCAAGCGAATAAACCCGAAGCTCATAAATAACTCGGTGAGAGGGAAGCGGGTGACGAGTTGGTGATGATCCAGCCCCTTCATAAGGCACAGGCAATTGGCTACCATGGTCGCCTTCTGTTTGAGGCAACAAACATGCAACGCAGGCTACCAGAAATCGTCCACATGGGGAAAAATGGGCACCCATTTCACTGCAAAATTGGTAAGTTCAAAGTAAGGAAGTCACAATTCCCTGCTGAAGCTCAAGATGCAATACAGGTACAATTCACATATGATAAAACATATATGCAAACGCAACAGAGCAATTTATTCACAATTGTTTTACAGTGAAACAGGCCTGGAGCTTGTGCTTATTACAATTAGTTACAATAGAAATAACAGTTTTGATATTACCAAAATGGAATTAAGAAGAAATGAAATCAATGTGAAGCACCTGCAAAGAACGGCATGAGAAATCGTCAGACGGCATGCCTCAGGTTCTAAAGGAACACATGGTTCCTTGATATCATGCCGCCATATTCTGAGTTTCACTGTACAAGGCAATTCAGTACCAGGAGCAAGCATTGACGCAGTGATTTCTGAACCAGCACCTAGCGAAGCAGCATGAGCTTCAGCTTCGTCAATTTGAGGACCTAGGAGCAAACTCCCAACCCCAGGTACAGAGCGTGAGGCATAGCGTCGATTTGGTCCCAGTCCCCTAGAACTGCCAGCAGTAAGGGGAATCGATGATGAAGCACCTGGACATCCAAAGTTATGCATGTGTGGTGATTCCCTAGTCAAGTTATTAGTCCCTGCAGTACCAGCAATAGATAGGTCTACAAGGACATTATTGTTCACAAGTGCAGGGTGCAAACCTGTATGGTTTTGGGCCATCAAAAAACCCTGCACAAATGGCACCTCCCAGTTATGTGAGTCGCCGAAGAGAGAATGATCCTGTTGTCCACTTCCTATATTTCTTAGGAACATTTGAACATCTAATCCACCAGTGAGGAGCATATTCAGTGGCATAGCACGGCGTAAAACAGATCCTGAAAGCCCAGCTGTTGATGGGATTGGCTCAGTGCTGCTCAGGGAAGACACTTGCAAATCATCTCTAGCACTGAACCTCTCAAGATTACTAATATAGCTGCCGCCCTGCAGTCTTGAGTTAGACTGGCTGCCAGCACCACGCATTTCAATTCCATTTGAAGTAGGCACAGTGACTGCATCTGATATGTCATTAGATGAAGTTGGCTCTCCAGGACATACATCCATAGGGGTAGCAAACTGTTCAAGCTGTACATTTGCGGTATCTGATGCGGAAGGTTGAACTAATGATGATCTCTGCTGCACAATGGTTGAACTACTGTCATTGCCAAGCACATGCAAAATTCCATCATCTCTGAGGTATGCAGGCCACAATAAGCAAGGTGACATCACATTGGACTCAGGAAGTGGACAGAATCTAGAATTAGTGTTTGTCACCAGCAGGGCTGAAGGGTAATTTGAATATCCAGAGGATCTTGCCAGTGTCAGGGGTGAGTCTGCAGACTCTATATTATTAACCTGAAATTGAAGTTATGCGTAAGTCCATACAGCAAACATGAAAAATTGAAGGGAAAGCATAAGTGCAGACCTCAGGGTATTCTATATTTCTACCTCTGCTGTCAGAAGATATGGAGCCCCATGCGGGTGAAAATGCACAGCTCTCAACGAACGGCGGGTTTTTAGTATGATGGCAGGGAAAGAAGTGTCATCTCTCTTATTGTAGTTCCATATGTACAACTGACACAGAAAATTACAAATTGATTTAGGCATTAGTGTATGGTATATGTTAACTGTCTCTATTAAACAGTATAGAAAAACTTTATTTTCTTCTTGCTTTTCAAGGTCAACACAGCAAGTCTCACTTTGTGACCTGATGCAACTGCCAGAATCTCCCCTCTTCCATGAAATGCAATGGATGCAATTGGCCGATCTGCCAGAGGAACATCAAATATAAGTTAAGTTGTTCTCCAAATTGGTTATGAATAGAATGCAAGGAGTCTTCTGAGAGAAAATACGGAAGTCTTGTGATCCAATACAGTCTGACGTATTAGCATCCCATAGACGAACTTCATGATCCAAACTTCCGCTAGCCAGGATGTCAGAATGTAATGGATGGTACCTGACCTGCAATAAGTTAGCAGCTTAAATTTCATGATCCAAACTTCCGCTAGCCAGGATGTCAGGATGTCAGAATGTAGTGGGATGCAAAGAAAGTTCAAAGAGATCATTTCATCTATTATTGTAATAAAAAAAAAGCTGTCAACTTGCAAGATTGTCATGTCACCAAGTAACAAATATAATATGGAAAGAGAAATTATAAAATTAATGTTCTAGCCATACCATTATTGAAAAATTGAAAAACACACTATAACTAGATTCATTTCTTTGCAAGAGCTTGAAGCACATGGTGCTAATCTAAATACACTAGAAAAAAAATATGCCGGTATGATAGACATACCACCCAAGGAGTGCGTCGATGTCCACTCAAAACCTTCAAACATTTCCCTGTATGGCAGTCAATTATTTTCACAGTATGGTCACCACTGAGAAAACAGATTGAGTTAGCTGGCACGTCTTTCAGTTCCGTTTGTTATACAGTGAGTCAATAAACTTACTGTGTGGACGCAAGTGTTTTTCCATCTGGACTGAAAGCAGCTGCAATAGTTGACCTAGGAGGTGGCAAAAGAGGGCAATACTTGGCAGTCCAGCGATGCAGGGACTGTGATTCTGCCCTGTACACAGTGAGATTTAATCGAATCAGTCAAAAAAAAAACACAGATGTGAACAGACTCACATGTGATTCAGTAGTTGATATATTATGGACTGTTCTTAAACATCATAAAACAAACTTTCCTTACCAAGAAAAAATATCAAGTTTAGCATCTGCATCGGCAAACCTTAACTCAATTAAATCAGGATCGTATTTTGGAGACTTATTCCATATTCTTTTGGCGTGGTGTTTCGTTCGAGGTGAGACCTCTCGTTGAGTTAATAGATGAAAGATGTTCCTGATCAAGCCCAAAAAAGACAGAAGTTAATTTTAACAAAAGAACATATTTGAAACAATACAGCTATCAATATTAATTAACTGTTTTTCTCTACGCACAAGAGAATTGTGCATCATTTCATTAAGAGAGAACAGTGTTATCAATTCGTCTGACTACTCGCAATTGATCGTGACTAGTCATCCTAATCGGTAGCCCGAACTCAACTAGGGGGTACGACTGGATTACGGTGACTAGTTTTCTGATTACCCGATTAGTCATTGACTAATCACAATTAGTCAGACGACTAGGTGCTGGACGACTAGAAACTGAATTGAATTACTGGGCAGCTAAGACATGGGTTGTATCTGGAATAGCTTGGGCCGCTTTAGCACAAGTTTTTCAACCAACTGACTTGTGTTTGATTGTGTTCCAAGCTTATTCACTTCTTTCATCAGTCATAAAGCACAAAGTATTGTTTCATAGCCTAGAAAAAAAACTAGAGGCAAGGATCTTTATATAAGGTCTCTCTGTTCTCACTAAACCTTATATACACATAAAAGCTCTCACAAACTGCACAGCTCAATGTCTATGTCCATTACTCCTTGTGACTGGATGGACTAATTTAACTGGTAACTGAGGGACATAAAAGCTGAGCTCTGAAATTGATTTATGCATGTTCATTCTTCTTCTCAAAGCATTTATGCATGTGTTATAGTTATAGGATATGGAGATGGTTAACATATATGGTTGAGACACAATACACAGCAGTATCATCATTTTCATATATTTGAATTTGGACAGATCCAGTATAAGTGAAGTATGTAAATGGAAGAAAGCACATGTATATTATCCTGATACCAAAAACAATGCTTGTGCTAAAAACAAGTATTATTCATGAGCTCATAAATGGCAGGCACTTGCTGAACAACATATGTTTAGTTTCTGGTATGCGGGAGAGGTTTTTGGAAAAAAAAGATATCAGCCAACAGTATTAATGAACCAAGGCATTGCAGGGTGCTCTATGCCCGCTTGTGGCAAGCAACAGAGAGAGATGATCAAGAAGCATGACATCTCTTATCAAAAGAGGATGTTCAGTTGATCTTTCAATTTCATGCTTAAGGGCTTAAGGCTACAGACGGAGAGGAACGAATGGAGTTTTTAGAGACACATTAGATTGTCAAAACATTATATTTCTGACATATATCACCATTTGGTCAACTGTTTTAAAAAAAGTGAAGATATATGTGGCTAATGATAGCAAGAGACTAAGAACAAACGACAATCAAAAGAAAAGCTTAGACAGAGCGCACTAAACAACACGGCTTGTTGCTATGATCGTGATAACGCAAGAACGATTGAGAACGGAGCTAGCCGGCGCCCCCCTCTAGGGTTTCACCCCCCTCTTCTGTCAGGACGGTGTATTAAGGCGGTGTGTGCCCATGAATGAAGCTATGCAGATCATGGAAAAGTGTCACAGAGCAGAGTACGGAGGCCATTACGGAGCATTTAGAACCCATGCCAAAATTTGGCAAAGTGGATTCTACTGGCCTACCATGTATGATGACACGAGAGGGATCTTGATGATCTCTAACAACTTGGTATTCAAATGTTTTTCATTTTAAGTAATTTAGTTTGTCATTTGATCAAGTTTGACCAAAACCCGTCTTGGATTTTAAACATGTGCCTAGGATTGGCTAAAATTTATCCAAATGGAAAAATGGACAATGTATCAAATGTAGATCTTGATGATCTCTAAAAACTTTGTATTCAAAATTGTTTCATTTGAAGTATATATATATATATAAGCAGGCTCACTCTAGCTACCTAGGGTTATAGAAATGGTTTGTCGGCTACTTGACAAAGCACAGAATAGTCATCAAACCAAAATAGAGAAATTAGCTGAGAAAAAAGAATCTGCTAGCTACAAGGAATTGAAGAATGCAGCCACGATTCCATGCCCTGAGCCAATGGATTCGGTTTGGGTAATTAAAGAGGATGACGATGGCATCGCATGCATGTATATATGTTGATAGGAGTAATTAACCCTGGATACCCCAATCTGTAGAAGCAAATTAACCTATGAACACTCATCAGCAGCCATTCAAGACTTCTTTTCAGATGTTCAGTTACCGAGATTTCTTTGAGCGAGTAATTGAAATGTGCAGAAAGCTAGTAAAATGATGAAAGCACCTATGAAACGGAGGCTCACATTCAAACCTGAAATATATGACAGCCAGCTGATATCACACATCTAGGTACAGGACGCAAGAAGCAAAGAAATCCTCTCTATCCCAAGGACAATTCAAGGAGGTTGGTGCCTCCGACGGGATCTGAATGGACTAGCAGAACATCGACATGGACATACTAGATCTATCGATGCGCTAGAAGAACAACTGCAGAAAAAATAAAGAACAAAATACAAGGAGATAGAGATAGAAGAAGGTGAGTGGAGGATGCCTGAATGGATTCGACCTTTGTCGCTGAGGCTCTAGAATTCGAGGATCGAGGACGTGGATTCGCTCGCCCTCCCGTCGATGCCTTCTCGTGCCTCTCAGCTCGGGGCCGCCGTCGCCGCAAGGAACCCTCGGCTCCATCGGGTCTAGCCAGCTAAGGGAGATCGAGTTGTCCCTGCCTTCTCGCTGCCCTCAGCTCGAGGTCGCCGCCGCCGCAAAGGAACCGTCGCTCGGCTCCGTCGGGTCTAGCGGAACGAGATCCTCTACCTTCACCTCAGCGATGGCAGAGAGCAGTCGATGACAGATCGCCATCCGCTACGGATCCTACGTCCGCGCGTTACCTTGCAGTTTCCAACACGTTCCATGCGCCACAACCCTCCATGCGTTGGACATGAGAGCCGTCTATTTCGTGGTATATCAGTATATTGACCATGCTTATAATATAGCATCTTCAACAATTTTACATTTTGACTTTGCATTCTTATAATTTGTCAAAAACCAAAAAAAAGGTATCCAATGGCATTTTGGGCAATTTGGCAAATGAGAGAATAAACTTGGCATATATGCCAAGCCGTGCACGCCTTGGCAAAAGGCCGATCGCGCGCGTCTCGCGGTTCTCCACGCGACCCGGACTTTCTTCGCGCTATATATGGTCCATCGATCGCGACAGAAACCCTCCGGCCCTCCACGTGCCGCCGCCCGCAGCCGATCGTAGTCGCCAGGGACTCCATCGTAAGCACCGGCCCTCCACATGAATTTCAAAATTGATGAACCAGTGCATCGACAATCTATCAGAGCGGAACGGTAATGTACGAGCAAAGCTAGAAAAGGATCCGAGAACCTGGGCAGGTCGCATCCGTCAGGCTGGCACCGCGGCGGCACCTGCAACGAGTCTGATACAAGTCGTTGCGGCGGCACCTGCAACGAGCGGTGGGAAGCAGGAAGAACTGGCGGCGCGACCTGTAAGGAAAACGCGAGAACCGGCGGTGACTTTACGCGCGCAAAGGAAAGTCGCATGGGAAGACGATCGCGAGCGCGCGCGAAGAAAAAAATCGCGGTCGGGTCCACTTTGGCTAATTGCCAACTCAATTATGCAAAACCCTTGAAGATGGCCTATTTTTAGACTTTGCATTTTGTTTTAGGAGTTTGCAAACAACAACAAATATCAACTCAATTATGCAAAACCCTAGGAGATGCTCTAAGTATGTAATAAAAGTATCTCCAACAGTTTTGCATTAAATTTTTTTAATTTCTCAAAATTAAAGAACTATAGAGATCTAATTGAGATAGTGGCTAAGAACCTGAAAGAGACAGATCCATACGAGGGACCCCTCTCTGTCTTCTTCTTCTGTTGATCTTCTCAGAGAATAATGAATTCCCCTCTAGGAGGTCAAGGTCTTTATTTATAGCCCCCTAGGAAGCACCACAGCCCTTGGATCAAATCGACTTAAACGTGTGCTTAAGATTAATCCTTAAAGTCAGTGGAAGCAGGATCCGTGAGGTTCACCGTGATTGGCTGAGCCCCCCGGGCGGTCGCCCCTGACAGGGTGGGGCGCCTGCCCCTACCCTATGGCAGGTGGGCCCCACCTTTTCAGGTGGTGTCTTTCCTAGCCTTTTGAAATATTCCTGAGTTGACGTTTCACGTATTCTCTCTATATAAATCTAACATGTAGACCTCTTTTTGTTCTTATTCTGATAACCCCCTGTAGAAATAGACATTCACCAAAACTTGTGGAATTCTGTTAGTAATAACCCCTATAGCTAGATAGTATTCTAATTTAAGTCCTTTCTCATGCTATGTTGATAGTTAAAAAGAGTACTTATCTACCATCAACAAACTCCCACAAACTTACCTTTTGCTTGTCCCTGAGCAAAGATAGACTCGGTGATGGATCAGAAGTTGCTACAATACTTTTATGCCTCACAAGTACACAAGCGTTCAAACAAGGACTCTCCTCCGGATCAGAGTTAACTATTCTGACTCAAGACTCACCCATATTACATTTCACCATGGAGCTTATAGCTATCACTTAGGTTTTGAGCAGTTGAAAGACAGAACAGTTAAGTTAATCACTATGCTACTCACTCTTTGATCAACTATTATTCTGGAGTTTTTGCAAGATTTTCAAATAAAACTTAGAGTTTCCTTGAATGACACTTTCTAGTCTCTCATATGTGGTGTTTTTGGATCCTTTCTAAGGCAAGTGAGTATGCCTTCTCTCTACTCTCAGAATATATGGCATTTGTAGGACTAAGGCATATTTGCCTTCTCTCTCTCACCCTACTTCTAATTGGCTTATGTGGAGCTCATAGGTGGGAAAGATTATTCAAACCTACTTACATGTATTGCATAGTTAAACCGTGGATCCAGAGAAACTAATTATACAATCAAGTCATATGTGCATGTGAGTGAAGTGAAGTGAAGTGATAAGAATAAAAGGGGTGATAATGGTGAGGGGTGATAACTGATGGTGAATATCTAATTCTACAATTGCTCCTTGGGGAAACATACCTCCCTAATCTGAAAATAAGGACTTGGTTGTCTTTCTTTTCTTTTGCATTGGGACTTTTGTCCTCTTTTTTTCTTTTCTCATTTTTTTAGAGATCAGCCAACCCTTTCAATGCGCTGATAATATCAGGGAGTATCAACTAAAATAACTGGAGCTTTATTGGATAAGTAGAATAAGATATAATAGCAATGGATATTTTTGGGTATTCCCACCTAGTGTAGGAGTAGAACATTTTCTAAGTAGATGTGGAATATATATGGGTGGATGAAGGAATGCGTATTCTGAGGTAGGAGCAGCATGAGTATGTGTCTCCAGGATAGAAATATCATAGAGTGTAGTGCGTATATGTGGGTGATACTTCTAGGAACATAAGTAGCACATAGTGAATATGGTGGATATAAGTGTTTGCGTACTTCTGAGGACAGAAGTAGCTAAGATCAAAGAATGGAGATCACCTAATATTGACTTTAACTGCATGACTGGTTCCTTAGGGTCTACACAACTTAACTATCCTTAATGATTATAGGTTGAAATATGAGTGGATGTTTTCCTAATCTAGCAAGCATGAGTATTTGGTTGTGGTAGGCATTTAAACTCTTGTCATAAAGGAACTCATCATGTAGCAAATTAAAATTTTCAAAATAAAGTTCTCTAGAACTCTAGCATCTCTCGGAACAAGATTGATAACAGCTCAAAACCTTCCCATATCATATCCATCAACTACCTAGACTTAGATCAAGCATTTGCTACGTACAAGTTTTAGGCTCAGAGCAAAATCTTAAGTCTTAACAGTTGTGTCTAAAACTGAGGAGAGTACAAGGTTGAAAACTAGATACTTACAAGGAATTATGGCAGAGCTACTATTCATCATCTCCATATAAAAGTTTATTCTAGAGGTTCATTTTAACAGATTCATTAAGATCTCTCCATAGCTAGCAAAATTAATTATGAAAGATAAAATATTTATTGGGTATCTAAGGTTATCCATATTTTTATCTTGTCATAACGCACTAGGAATAGATAGATGAGTAAGTAAGAGATACTTAGCTCGGTATACGGGGGTTGCTCTGCTCCAAGCTCGATGTTGACATAGTCTGATGAGGTTGCTGACAGGTAGTGAAGGCGTACTGATCCTCTTGGAGTGTCATGGGTACTTGCTGTTAGAAATAGCACTTGTCTGATGTGGACAGTACTCTGAACAGGGGAATAGACGTCCTTCTGCCTGTTAATTCTTCTTGATTCTTTAAAGCTTATAAAGCTCAAATAGACAATAAAGCTTATGGAACTGATTAAGTGTTACTAATAAACCTCTAAGCCTTGACAATCAAGAACTTTCTTATACCCATTTATCTTTTAGCAGGATCAATGTATTTTTATGCTTTTATATTTATGGTTTGCGGACAAGGAAATAAATATGCTAAAAATTATTTTTGTGCCTCCACAGTAGAAAAGTATGTGACCTGTTGCATCACAAATTAAATACATGGGGCTTAGCATTTTTATAGATACAATGCAAAACATATTTATTTTCTTCTCTAATGCAGCAATAAGAATAAAGATGCAACTACTAATGCAATTAAGAGAAGTAAATATGCATAAAGGAAAATGTAGAAAAATACCAAGTTACCTCTTGGCGCGGTGTTTGGTGATTTTAAGTCCTCCGAACAGGACCTTCTTGATTGCTCGCTGATGGAGAGGTGCATTGGATGGCGCCATAGGTGTTGTGTCCTGTGCAGGATTTAATTCTGATTTTACCTTGGGTTTCCATACCTACCTTGTAGGTGATGGCAACTTGGAGGAGAGAGTGTCTGGAATCACTATCTCTTCTTCTGCTGGTTCCTCCTCTTTGATGTTGTTCTCGTCAAGGTATCGATCTTCGAATCTCGAAACCTCTCCTTCATAGTAGGTCCATCCGTCTATAACATTCTTTTTCTTCTAGTGGCAGGTGCGTCACCTTCTCTTTGACCTATTCTTCTTGGGATCCTCTTCAATTATATAATTCCTATTGAAATGCAGGCGTACCTTCTCTAAGGGGAATCGGAAATGGACCTCCCCTGTTCCAATTTATATGATGGTCTTGGTAGTGTTGAGGAACGGTCTTCCTAAGATGATGGGTGGATCGCATTCTTCTCCCATGTTGATGACCAAGAAATCAGTGGGGACGTAGTGGTCTTCAATCTGGACAGGGACGTTTTTGGCTATCCGTTCCATGAAGCAAAAGGACTAGTCCGCCAAATGCAGCTGTGCATAGGTAGGGTGTCACAGAACCGACCAAATTATAAGAGTTCAAGTGTAGAAACGATCGACAAGCAATCAAGTTTCCAAACTTGAGCCCATATAATCCCGGTAGTCAACTGAAATCACTAAGGACTTCAAACCAACTTGCAACAAACCAAGATCGTAATAGTTCAACACAACACAGTGAATGTTACATAGTCATTCATTGCCGTCGAAGCGGCACTACATCGGAGTTACTTAGTTATTACAACTCATGTTGGAAGTAGCGGAAGCAAAATAATTACACACAGTTTCCAAAGTTCAGTTCACAAGTTCTTGTTATAGCCAGAGTCGTACACCATCCATCCAAAAGCAGCAGGTACGAGTTTGTTAGAGAACCATGCCCAACGGTTAGTCCTCATCCCCAGCGGGATGGAGATAGGTCTTGCAGAAGCCATCATAAAAGATATCATCAGCAACAGGTGGGAATAAACCCTGAGTACGGGATTGTACTCAGCTAGACTTACCCGTCTAGTAAAACATAAAAGACACCAAGGATCATGCAAAGCTAATATCAAGTGGAGCTGGTTGACTCATCATTTGCCAAAAGCTTAAAGTATACTACAATGTTGTGAGAGCATCATATTTAATCATCATCAGCTTACCACTAGATTAGCACCTGTACTAAAGCACTTCACTTGATTATTACAAGCAATAAAAACCATATCAAATTCATCATATGTTCTTCCTTGCTATCATCATTATCACGAACCAAGTTCATTAGTGAATGCTACGTTTGCCGCTGCTCTGTCAAATTCTCACTAACCGGGAGAGACGGCGATTCGAATCGAATTCCTATCCAGCTGGAGGGTTATTCCTAGCACTCACCCAAGCATCCCCCGTCGGAGAGCCAACGGGTCACCTTTGGTGTGACTCAGGAATCGCGGTTCCGATCAGCGCCGCACTCCCAGGGCTACCACTCTACCAGGGAGGTCAGGAATTTTAACTCACCTGCCTTTGGACTTATGCCAATGGTCCCCCGCACACCCGCACTTCCTCCGGTAGTGCGCACTTTATACTTGCCGACCTTCCGGCCTGAGTCATATTACTAGGCTTCGCGGTCGGAACGAGTTATCCGGCCAACTAAGTGTTAGGCATGCGTTCAACATGACAAGAGGACGTATAACGGTCGGTCCTTAGCTGCCACAGACGGAGTTACTACAACTTTGCAAAACTCCGCCCGACTTAAGTCAATTTATTCAGGTTCCATCCACGATAGCACATATAATCCATCGTGATCCGACATAACCCTATATCGCGCAGGTGACAGGAAATCACCCGACTTCTACCGATTAAAGCATCGCTAAGCTGCTACTCGATCCTAACTCTATAACCAGGTAGTGGTAAGATATCTGGACAAGGATTGAGTAAAATGCAGCAAAGGTTTCATCACAACTCCTATACTTAATGCATCAATAGATATAACATATTTAAGTAAACTTTCGAAAATAAAGGGAGACTTAGAATGCTCTGGAGCTTGCCTTTCACGAACGAAGCTGGCTCGTGGTTAGGGCACTCAACCTCTTCTTCGGGCTCCTCGAGTCCAGCTTGCTGGACCTCCGCCTCCGGGTTGCCCTCCTGGCCTTCGGGGTTCACCTGGAGCTCGAACGATGCGGTCGCGTCCGGTGCACCTATTGCATGCTCGATGAATGAGAAGGTGTGCATACAAAAGAATGAATGCTTGATAACATAAGTGACTCACTGGACACTCATTTACTTACGGAGTAATGGTTATAACAAGTTCACACAAGATGGCAAGTTAACTTAGCCAAAACCTACCAAGATAACCTATAAACAACAAGCATCACACAAAGAACAGCTCAGTAAACGGG
Source organism: Sorghum bicolor (assembly GCF_000003195.3). NCBI lineage: Eukaryota > Viridiplantae > Streptophyta > Magnoliopsida > Poales > Poaceae > Sorghum > Sorghum bicolor. The sequence goes on from NC_012875.2 coordinate 26,713,938, forward strand.
TCATAACTAGTGCTAGGCAGATCCAACAAACATGAGTGTGGACATTCTGGAAAGTTTATGAAATTGTCTACAAACCATCTATAATCATCACAGCAAGATTCATAAGTTAAGCAAACCTTAAAAACAAAGTTCCAGATTCTGTCCCAGAAAAACAGAGAACTCCTATTTCTAGAACCTAACTTGGAAAGATCATAACTTCAAAACTACTGGACCAAATGATCCCAAATTTAACCACAGCTAGTTCATAAAGTTTACAACAACTTTGATTTAGACAAGTTTCCCAGAAAACCCAGTTATCATTAAGCAAAAGTTAAATTACTCCCTTGATGTCCAGAATAGCTTTTAACCCACCAATTAATTATTTGATGACATAGCCAAAACATAAACAGTATCAACCACATGGCTTATAAGCACAAGTATCACATAAGATAACCAGAACATTATATGTTAACCCCTAGGTATTTAATAACAATGCATTTATCTATTTAATTCTATAAAAGGACACAATTACAAGATACTTAGCAACAGTGCTCATAAAAATCTACAAACATTAAAGGAGCACAAGCATAGCATTGTGACATCACCATAAAAATTTCAGAGCAATTGCACATGCCAAACTCAAAATAAGCATTTAACATGTGACAAGGTGTTTATTTCATAAATTCAGAAACATGGCGCCTATGGTGTTAAACAATAGATTTCATATTATTTACATGTTACCAATACCATAAACAAGTTTGCCACCAAAGTAGAGCACCAGCATAAGCATCAATTATTTAATATGATTTTAATAAGAAAACAAGCTATATCTCAATCATAAATTATATAACACAGATGCAGTACTCCAAAAATCATGAAATATTTATCATAGCTTTCTAGTACCACACAGAGACTACCATAACAATTTCATGGCAAAAGGAGGAGTATAACAAGAGATATGAATTTACTCATGAATAACAAGATTAAATCAATAAATATTTTTCCCAGAAAACATGGTTCATTTTGTATTTTTATTAAAAACTAGCCATCTCAAGGAACACCACAAAATTGGTTTCACAATTTTTGGATCTCAGAAACTGGAGATATGATTTTTGCAAGAAAGCCAAAAATCTAGATTTTGAATAAAAGAAAAGGAGGGAAGCGAGGTGACACTGACAGCGGGCCCTGCATGTCAGGGTCATCTTCCCCACAGCCGAGGCGACTCTCGCCGGCGATTTCTCCGTGACGGCGAGGTCTCTGGCCAAACCAAGGGCACCATCGTGACCGCCAGACCCTTGCGACTCGATTGACCCCTTTTTCCCCACGGCGGAGCCACCGGAAATGGCTCGCCGTCGATCATGGCGGCTCGGCGGAGGTGCTCGGCGTTACGCCGGAGCCCTCAGACCGGTAGAGCGTGACCTAGGGTTTCCTACAGCACCAACAGACTACGGCGAAGCTTGGCCTGAGACGGGGTGGAAGGAGCTGGCCACGAGAGAGCCTAAGTCCAGCGGAAACACGGCGGCGCTGCGCGTCGTGTCCGGCGATGGTGAGCGCGGTAGAGCGTCCACCAAGTGGCGCAAACGCTTGCTAAGGACCTAAGCCACCTCTAGGACCTAACCAGAGAAGACGAGAGGCTCTGAGGAGCTCGGCATTGAGATCGCCGGAGAAGAAGATCACGGCGACCCGATTTGGGGGAAGTTGGGAATGTCGGCTCACCGGAGGGTTTCGCGGCGAGTTTGCGGGTGGAGAGTGGAGAGCGGTTCACGGTGGAGCTGTGGGCGAGGTTTGGTGGACAGCAATGCATCGAGGAGCGCGTACGAGCTCGCCGGAGTGAGGTCGCGACGGTAAGCTCGCTGCGGCTGCGTTTCTGGCGAGAGAGGGCGAGGCAGAAGCGAGTGGACGCGTCCACTTCGCCCGGGGTGTCGCCGTGGAGGTAATGCACGTGCTGGGAGCTGACGAGCGGGGCCAGGAATGACGTACGGATGCCAAATGTCGCCGTTGCTCTGCCGCCGGTCGGGCACGTCGGCGAGCTCAGTTCTGATTCAGACAAAACGATGACCGACTGATAGAGCTACTTTGACAATGATTAACTCCCAAACTAGCATGAGTTAGGAGATGATGTAGTTGACAAAGTTGGAGTACTAGCTGAGTTCTACAACATTGTCAACTGGAGCAAGAGCTAGATCGGCCTGGTTTGAACGATATGGAGTTTTCAAAATCGTTCGAGCAAACTGTTTAAGCCAGGACTAAAACAGCACCCAAATCTGCCTTGAAAGCACTTATTGAGCAAGATGTGATCATTTTCATGAGATGGCCATAAAACAACTTTTGTTCCTTATAAAATTTTCTACAACGTTTCTGTAGAAAGTTTTGACATGCAAGCATTTTATGAAACACTTTTTAAAAGCCTAAGCAAAAGAGGTTCCTAGGGCCTATTTATGTAAGTATGACTTAAGTGATTATTTTGGAGAAGTGATCAACATGAGCATTGCTCCTAATGTTGAGTTAAGCATAGATAAACAAATTTCCAAGGCATAGAGCACAAACACAAGCATGGTACATACCAACACAAGTCTAGGAGACCTAATTAGACAACTTAAATCACATTTTTGCATAAAATGACATAGCTCAAGGTAGATGATGATCATGATATGCTTGAGTAGATGATGATGCTCATGTTATGCATGTGATTTATGCAACCATAACACTGGGGTGTTACAGCCCTCCCCCCTTACAAAAATCTCATCCCGAGATTTGAAAGCTTACTGATTTTCGAACAATGTTTTGTAAGCTTCTTTTAAATAATCCTCCGTCTCCCAAGTGGCATCTTCCTCCCCGTGGTTACTCCACAACACCTTGTAGAACTTAACCACACGATTACGAGTCACCCGTTCCTTGTGGTCAAGTACCGCTACAGGTTTTTCTTCATACACCAAGTCCGACTTCAACTTGATATCCCGAACTTCCACTCGTTCCTCCAGAACACAAAGGCACTTCTTCAATTGGGATACGTGGAAGACAGGAAAAATAGCTCGAAGTTCAACTAGGAGTTGAACTTTGTATGCTACGTCTCCTTTCCTTTCGAGAATCCGATAAGGTCCCACATAACGAGGTGCAAGCTTTCGCTTGACTCCGAACCTTTGTACACCCTTCATCGGAGACACCTTGAGATACACATGGTCACTGACTGCAAACTCAATCGGCTTCCTTCTCTTGTCAGCATAACTTTTCTGACGAGCTTGAGCAGCTTCCAGATGTTGTTGGATGGTACGGACTTATTGCTCTGCTTCGTTCACGAAATCGATGCCATAATACCTTCGCTCCCCGGATTCCACCCAATTCAACGGGGTTCGACACTTTCGACCATACAGGGCTTCAAATGGAGCCATCTTGATACTTTCCTGATAACTATTGTTGTAGGAGAACTCCGCTAATGGCAACCATTTAACCCAAGAACCTTTGGAAAAGAGAGCACATGCCCTCAACATGTCTTCTAGGATTTGGTTGACCCGTTCAGTTTGACCTGCCGTTTGGGGATGGTAAGCCGAACTACGGACTAAGTGAGTACCAATCTGCTCATGTAGACATTCCCAAAAATGGGCAGTGAACCGTGGTCCACGATCTGATATGATAGTTCGAGGCACACCATAAAGATGAACAATATGCTCGAAGTACAACTCCGCATATTGATGTGGACGATAGTCAGTTCGAACTGGAATAAAACGAGCAACCTTGGTTAAACGGTCTACAATCACCCAGATAGAGTCGTAACCCTTGACAGAAGCTGGAAGTCCAACAATGAAATCCATGTTGACTTCTTCCCATTTCCAACCAGGGATCGACAAGGGTTGAAGTAAGCCGGCTTTCATGTGAACGGCCTTCACACGACAACAATTGTCACAGCGAGCGACAAAAGGAGCGATCTCCTTTTTCATCTTTGTCCACCAAAACAGAGGTTTCAGATCCTGATACATCTTGCTACTACCAGGATGGATAGACAATTTGGATGAATGAGCTTCAGATAAGATCTGATTTCGTAGCTCACGGTCTTTTGGAACCACTAGTCGATCCTTGAACCAAAGAATTCCGTTTTCATCGACCCGAAAATGCTTGGTTTCCTCTTCTTTCATTTTCCTCTTTATATGGTGGATGCCTATATCTGTTTGCTGCAATTCAATGACTCGATTGCGAAGAGTACTCTCCGGAGAAATCTGGTTGAGCATAAGTGGGTGCATAAGGTGTGACAACAACGGATCTTCCACCTGAACTGAGTGACAGTACGCTTTCCAACTCAAGACATCCGCAACCACGTTCGCCTTACCCGGATGATAGTGCACTTGTAGATTATAATCTTTAATCAACTCAAACCACCTCCGTTGTCGCATGTTCAACTCAGGTTCAGTGAAGATGTACTTGAGACTCTTATGATCGGTGTAGACATTGCACAGATTACCCAGCAAATAATGCCTCCAGATTTTCAAAGCATGAACAACTGCTGCCAATTCTAAGTCATGAGTAGGGTAATTGACCTCATGTTTTCATAATTGGCGCAAGGCATACACAATAACGCGACCTTCCTGCATCAACACGCTGCCTAGACCAATACCCGACGCATCACAGAAGACATCGAAGGGCTTCTCGATATCAGGTTGAGCTTGGACAGGAGCTGATGTCAGCAATGTCCTCAACTTGTGGAATGCCTCTTTACACTCAGGCGTCCACACAAACTTCTCATCTTTCTGAAGTAGGCGAGTCATAGGCTTGGATATCTTTGAAAACTCTGGAATAAACCGACGATAATACCCAGCCAAGCCGAGAAAACTCCGAACCTCGTGTACCGAAGTTGAAACTTTCCAATCCAGTACTTCTTGAACCTTAGCCGGATCCACCGATATGCCTTCTTCAGATAAGACATGGCCCAAGAAAGGTACTTTTTTAGCCAAAACTCGCATTTGCTGAATTTTGCATAAAGCTGATGCTCACGCAAACGCGACAACACCACACGCAGATGCTCTGCATGCTCCTCTTCATTACAAGAATATACCAGGATATCATCAATGAAGACCACCACAAACTTGTCCAATTCGGGCATGAACACCGAGTTCATGAGGTACATGAAATGAGCAGGTGCATTCGTAAGACCGAAGGACATGACGAGATACTCATACAACCCATACCTCGTCGAGAAAGCTGTCTTAGGCACATCTTCAGGACGGATCTTGATCTGATGGTACCCAGATCGCAAATCAATCTTGGAGAATACCTTAGCTTTAGACAACTGATCAAACAAGATATCAATGCGGGGAAGAGGGTATTTATTCTTGATGGTCACCGCATTCAGGGGACGATAGTCCACACATATGCGCAAGGATTGATCCTTCTTCTTCACAAAGATAGCCGGACAACCCCAAGGAGAAGAACTAGGACAGATAAGACCCTTTTTCAACAACTCATTCAACTGGGTCTTAAGCTCTGCTAGCTCATTTGGTGGCATTCTATAAGGTCTTCTAGAGATAGGAGCGGTACCTGGAATCAATTCAATTTTGAACTCCACATCCCGATCTGGAGGAAGCCCGGGTAAATCATCAGGAAATACATCCGGGAACTCACACACCACCGGAATATCCTGGATGGCCTTAGCTGTAACTGCATTCACAGTACTACGCACATGGATATCTCGTGGAAGTTGCACTAAGAACGCTTCTCTGGTATTTGGGTCTCTCAACATCACTACACGAGTGGTGGTGTCGATAAGAACTCCGTTACCACTCATCCAATTCATACCCAGAATTACATCTATACCCACACCGAGTAAGACAACCAGATCAGCAAGAAACTAACGGCCTCCAATTTCCAAAGTTGCCCCAAAAACCACTTGATTGGTAGAAATATCATTCCCAGCAGCACTAATGCAATAACTACCCTTATCAAGTGTATTTGCCTTGAGATTATGCTTAGACATAAAGTCTGAACTCACGAAGGAATGCGATGCTCCTGAATCAAAAAGCACAAGTGCACCACATTGGTTAACCAGAAACTTACCAGCCGTAACTACCTCACCAGCAGGGATTGCCTCCACAGTGGTGTAGTGAACACGCCCCTGGCGGACGTTCCCTTGGTTGCCCTTCTTCGGAGGGTAAGGACAATTGCTCTGCCAGTGCCCGGTCTGATTGCAGTTCCAGCACGGACGGTTGGCAGGTGGAGTCTTGGCATAGCTGGGACCCGTGTTACCTCTAGGAAGAGCAATGGAGTAACCCTTACGGAAACCCGTCTTCGTCTGATTCTTCTTCACAGGCGGGCGATACCGCTGGTTAGGAGTTGGAGCACGGTACGGGGGCTTAGCTACCACTAGAGCCTTGGACTGAGATGCCCCTGCCCCGGCCTCAAAAGCCCTCTTGCGAGTCTTGGTCGCAGTGTACACAGTGTTGTAGTTCTCTTGAGTAAGAGCATCACTGACAAACTCATTGAAAGTTGCAGACTTAGTGCGGCCCATAGTCTTCAGCAACTTGGGGCCAAGACCCCGCTTGAAGCTAGCAATCTTCTTTGTCTCAATGTTCACAAACTCAGGAGCATACCTTGACAGATGATTGAAAGCATGCAAGTACTCCTTCAGAGTTTTGTTGCCCTGAGTCAACTGCATAAACTCGGTATGCTTCATCTCCATGACACCAGGAGGAATGAAATGCCCCTTGAAAGCTTCACGGAAAAGATTCCAGTCAAGCACAAGGCTGGAAGAGCTTCCCGATACTGATTCCACCAGATGCCTGCCGAACCCTGCAATTGGTGAGCTGAATATTCGGCCTTCAAACCCTCGGTCAGCCGAAGTAAGCGGAACTTTTGTTCCACCGTGTTCAGCCATTCCTCAGCTTGAAGGGGTTCTTCAGCCTCTCTGAACGTTGGGAGCTTTGTATCCATGAAATCCTTGAAGCTACTGTACTGATTAGGTGCTGGCCCTTCTTGTGCATGACGACCACCCTGATTTGCCATCCGATTGATGGTCTCAGTGAGCATCCTCTAATTTTCCACCATCATTTGCATCAACTCAGCTGGATTTGGTGGTGGAGGAGGAGGGGGTGGGTTCATGTTCGCACGCTGTTCTGCACCTCGAGTGCCATGAGACATCTGTAAAGATACAGTCAGTGAGCATTGATGATGACAAGATTTGCTGTAGAAGAACTTATATTTATGCCTGAAAGTATTTAAGAGAATAGCTTTACAGAAAAAGGCACAATAATTCAATTCCACAAAACAACATCACCAATCCAACACATGACATAGACATCCGCAGTATGCACCACAACGGAAAACATCGTCATAACAGATCGAACATGATAAGGTTACACATTGGGTCCATAAAGTTATTACACCATCACAGTACATAACATAAGGCAAGATCAAGGTTCTGGATTACATCATGATTACAAAAGCACCACTGCTAACTGCCAACTACAAAAGATCCTCACATAACAACTACCCACTACTCACTACACTCCAGGCTCGTTGTCTGAGTCACCGTCGAAGATCGCCTCTCCATCCTCGTCGCTAACTGGCTCAAGCTCCTTGTCCTTCACGTCCTCGTGCAAGGGTGGTGCAGCCACTGCTGGTCCATCTACCTCCATACCATCATCATCGGCCACAATCACCTGAGGTCCCACCTCTGGATACACAGGCACAGGGCGAGGAATAGGGTGTAGCAAGTTGTTGAGACGGTGAATCTCCACAAGACCAGCCTCAATCTGATCCTGCAGATAGTTCTCCCACTCAAGCGACTGAATCCGGTGCATCTCCCATGCCCGACGCCTGTTCTCTGACACACGAAGTGCAGTGTCCCTCTCACGAGTAACCTGCACCAAGCGCTCCTGCACCGTCTCCCTCTCTCTAGCCAACTGACTCATCTGGTTCTGCTTATGATCTCTCTCCCTAATGGCCTTCACCCACTACTACCTATGGTACTCCGTAATGTCTTCCCAGTCATTGCGGTCCTTCTGAGCTTGCTCCAGGAGTCTAGCCTGCTTGCGAAACTTGCGAGCACGCTTTTCAGCCTTCTGCTGCATCTCCTACACCTGGCGAACAACCACCATCACCTGTGCATAAGTGTCCTCTCGCTGACTGAACAGCTTGAGCACAGCCATCATAGCACTCATAGCAGGAATGGAACTCTCAGCTCGCTCTCCCCTGCCTCGGACCAACGCACAACCATCAGCCTGCTTCCACTCCGCTGCTGCTGGGTCAGCACGGGGAATGGAGGCCGCTGGTCCTCGTGTTAGCTCATCGCCAAACCTCTGACAGATATTGAGCAGCATAGCCTGGGCTACAACCTGAGCTGCTTCCCAAGGAGTCTGCCCATCTGAGTTACAGGTCCACCCTGTCCATGCAGGCCTGCCCCCATATGGAGGGACAACTCCCTACACAGCAAACCACTGCAACTCTCCTGTCATATCCACCTCCCACCAAGAATACTGAGGTGGCTCAATATACCCCACAGACTGTAGCACTCTCCAAAGCAAGGTAGGAGTCCCAAACTCTCTCAAGAAAGTGTCACTGGGGCGAGGTGAAGCGAGCACGTCCATCTGTGGAAAGGAATAGGAATACCATGGGTAAGAGAGGATTAATTTTAAGCAACATTTATTTAATTAAAAGGGACGACAAGATAAGGGAAGGAGTAGACAGAATGTATATATGAATGCGATATGATGCATGCACGAACCGTACGTCCTCACAAACTTAGAAAATTAATATTCTAACGGATATACGGTGGCATACATTCGTCTCTCGATACGATAACTAGCAAATTACACGTGCGCTGTTAGAGTACCTGTAGAAAACTTCATTGCAGCCCAACAGTTCCCAATATATCACTCAAGAAAGCAGTAAACTAAGTGCACATTGCTTGGACATGCTCAACATGCACAAACAATGACACCACAGCTACCCGAAAAATTAAATGCTCCCCAATTAAGTTTCTTTCGTGGTTCCATGGTTTTGACATGTAACCACTCCAGAAAACCACCGCGAACACTCTCCTAGACCGCCATTTGGACGATCATGCTCTCACAGCTCACACTTACCAGAGCGTAGGTGCGACGTTGCATAATTTAAATCTAGCGACATATGTGGCTAATTCACATATGAAGGCTACCTCTACCATTAGACCACAGGGTAGCATAGTGCGGTCATCACACATCCATACCTGAGTACTGCCGGAGATGCATAAATAAAACCCCCCAAGTCAGTACTTAAATAGCCACCTATAGTCGTTATATGGGCAAGGAGGATTCGACCACTGGCATAATTAAGTGTTGATTTTCAAAATTTTATTTACAAACTCTTTGTTTTCAAATACATAAATGCTGCATTTATAATGCTGAACTTGCTCCGATGCTAGCTGTCACAGAACCGACCAAATTATAAGAGTTCAAGTGTAGAAACGATCGACAAGCAATCAAGTTTCCAAACTTGAGCCCATATAATCCCGGTAGTCAACTGAAATCACTAAGGACTTCAAACCAACTTGCAACAAACCAAGATCGTAATAGTTCAACACAACACAACGAATGTTACATAGTCATTCATTGCCGTCGAAGCGGCACCACATCGGAGTTACTTAGTTATTACAACGCATGTTGGAAGTAGCGGAAGCAAAATAATTACACACACTTTCCAAAGTTCAGTTCACAAGTTCTTGTTATAGCCAGAGTCATACACCATCCATCGAAAAGCAGCAGGTACGAGTTTGTTAGAGAACCGTGCCCAACGGTTAGTCCTCATCCCCAGCGGGATGGAGACAGGTCTTGCAGAAGCCATCATAAAAGATATCATCTGCAACAGGTGGGAATAAACCGTGAGTACGGGATTGTACTCAGCTAGACTTACCCGTCTAGTAAAACATAAAAGACACCAAGGATCATGCAAGGCTAATATCAAGTGGAGTTGGTTGACTCATCATTTGCCAAAAGCTTAAAGTATACTACAATGTTGTGAGAGCATCATATTTAATCATCATCAGCTTACCACTAGATTAGCACCTGTACTAAAGCACTTCACTTGATTATTACAAGTAATAATAACCATATCAAATTCATCATATGTTCTTCCTTGCTATCATCATTATCACGAACCAAGTTCATTAGTGAATGCTATGTTTGCCGCTGCTCTGTCAAGTTCTCACTAACCGGGAGAGACGGCGATTCGAATCGAATTCCTATCCAGCTGGAGGGTTATTCCTAGCACTCACCCAAGCATCCCCCGTTGGAGAGCCAACGGGTCACCTTTGGTACGACTCAGGAATCGCGGTTCCGATCAGCGCCGCACTCCCAGGGCTACCACTCTGCCAGGGAGGTCAGGAGTTTTAATTCACCTGCCTTTGGACTTACACCAATGGTCCCCCGCACACCGCACTTCCTCCGGTAGTGCGCACTTTATACTTGCCGGCCTTCCGGCCTGAGTCATATTACTAGGCTTCACGGTCGGAATGAGTTATCCGGCCAACTAAGTGTTAGGCATGCGTTCAACATGACAAGAGGACGTACAACGGTCGGTCCTTAGCTGCCACAGACGGAGTTACTACAACCTTGCAAAACTCCGCCCGGCTTAAGTCAATTTATTCAGGTTCCATCCATGATAGCACATATAATCCATCGTGATCCGACATAACCCTATATCGCGCAGGTGACAGGAAATCACTCGACTTCTACCGATTAAAGCATGGCTAAGCTGCTACTCGATCCTAACTCTATAACCAGGTAGTGGTAAGATATCTGGACAAGGATTGAGTAAAATGCAGCAAAGGTTTCATCACAACTCCTATACTTAATGCATCAATAGATATAACATATTTAAGTAAACTTTCGAAAATAAAGGGAGACTTAGAATGCTCCGAGGCTTGCCTTTCAGGAACGAAGCTGGCTCGTGGTTAGGGCACTCAACCTCTTCTTCGGGCTCCTCGAGTCCGGCTTGCTGGACCTCCGCCTCCGGGTTGCCCTCCTGGCCTTCGGGGTTCACCTGGAGCTCGAACGATGCGGTCGCGTCCGGTGCACCTATTGCATGCTCGATGAATGAGAAGGTGTGCATACAAAAGAATGAATGCTTGATAACATAAGTGACTCACTGGACACTCATTTACAAAGTAATGGTTATAACAAGTTCACACAAGATGGCAAGTTAACTTAGCCAAAACCTACCAAGATAACCTATAAACAGCAAGCATCACACAAAGAACAGCTCAGTAAACAGGTCATAACTAGTGCTAGGCAGATCCAACAAACATGAGTGAGGACATTCTAGAAAGCTTATGAAATTGTCTACAAACCATCTTTAATCATCACAGCAAGATTCATAAGTTAAGCAAACCTTAAAAACAAAGTTCCAGGTTCTATCATAGAAAACAGAGAACACCTATTTCTGGAACCTAACTTGGAAAGATCATAACTTCAAAACTACTGGACGAAATGATCTCAAATTTAACCACAGCTAGTTCATAAAGTTTACAACAACTTTGATTTAGACAAGTTTCCCAGAAAACCCAGTTATCATTAAGCAAAAGTTAAATTACTCTCTTGCTGTCCAGAACAGCTTTTAACCCACCAATTAATTATTTGATGACATAGCCAACACATAAACAGTATCAACCACATGGCTTATAAGCACAAGTATCACATAAGATAACCAGAACATTATATGTTAACCCCTAGGTATTTAATAACAATGCATTTATCCATTTAATTCTATAAAAGGACACAATTACAAGATACTTAGCAACAGTGCTCACAAAAATCTACAAACATTAAAGGAGCACAAGCATAGCATTGTGACATCACCATAAAAATTTCAGAGCAATTGCACATGCCAAACTCAAAATAAGCATTTAACATGTGACAAGGTGTTTATTTCATAAATTCAGAAACATGGCGCCTATGGTGTTAAACAATAGATTTCATATTATTTACATGTTACCAATACCATAAACAAGTTTGCCACCAAAGTAGAGCACCAGCATAAGCATCAATTATTTAATATGATTTTAATAAGAAAACAAGCTATATCTCAATCATAAATTATATAACACAGATGCAGTACTCCAAAAATCATGAAATATTTATCATAGCTTTCTAGTACCACACAGAGACTACCATAAAAATTTCATGGCAAAAGGAGGAGTATAACAAGAGATATGAATTTACTCATGAATAACAAGATTAAATCCTAATAAATATTTTTCCTAGAAAACATGGTTCATTTTGTATTTTTATTAAAAACTAGCCATCTCAAGGAACACCACAAAATTGGTTTCACAATTTTTGGATCTCAAAAACTGGAGATATGATTTTTGCAAGAAAGCCAAAAATCTGGATTTTGAATAAAAGAAAAGGAGGGAAGCGAGGTGACACTGACAGCGGGCCCTGCATGTCAGGGTCATCTTCCCCACAGCCGAGGCGACTCTCGCCGGCGATTTCTCCACGACGGCGAGGTCTCCGGCCAAACCAAGGGCACCATCGTGACCGCCAGACCCTTGCGACTCGATTGACCCCCTTTTCCCCACGGCGGAGCCACCGGAAATGGCTCGCCATCGATCATGGTGGCTTGATGGAGGTGCTCGGCGTTATGCCGGAGCCCTCAGGCCGGTAGAGCGCGACCTAGGGTTTCCTACAGCACCAGCGGACTACGGCGAAGCTTCCTAGGTAGGTGGCTTGGCCTGGGACAGGGTGGAAGGAGCTGGCCACGAGAGAGCCTAACTCCGACGGAAACACGGCGGCGCTGCGCGTCGTGTCCGGCGACGGTGAGCGCGGTAGAGCGTCCACCCAGTGGCACAAACACTTGCTAAGGACCTAAGACACCTCTAGGACCTAACCAGAGAAGACGAGAGGCTCCGAGGAGCTCGGCATTGAGATCGCCGGAGAAGAACATCACGGCGACCCGATTTGGGGGAAGTTGGGAATGTCGGCTCACCGGAGGGTTTCGCGGCGAGTTTACGGGTGGAGAGTGGAGAGCGGTTCACGGCGGAGCTGTGGGCAAGGTTTGGTGGACAGCAATGCAGCGAGGAGCGCGTACGAGCTCGCCGGAGTGAGCTCGCGATGGTGAGCTCGCTGCGGCTGCGTTTCTGGCGAGAGAGGGCGAGGCAGAAGCGAGTGGACGCGTCCACTTCGCCCGGGGTGTCGCTGTGGAGGTCATGCGCACGCTGGGAGCTGACGAGCGGGGCCAGGAACGATGTACGGACGCCAAATGTCGCCGTTGCTCTGCCGCCGGTCGGCCACGTCGACGAGCTCAGTTCTGATTCAGACAAAACGATGACCGACTGACAGAGCTACTTTGACAACGATTAACTCCCAAACCAGCGCGAGTTAGGAGATGATGTAGTTGAAAAAGTTGGAGTACTAGCTGAGTTCTACAACATTGTCAACTGGAGCAAGAGCTAGATCGGCCTGGTTTGAGAGATATGAAGTTTTCAAAATCGTTCGAGCAAACTGTTTAAGCTAGGACTTAGCCAAATTCGGCTAAGTGCCAAAACAGCACCCAAATCTGCCTGGAAAGCACTTTTTGAGCAAGATGTGGTCATTTTGATGAGATGTCCATAAAACAACTTTTGTTCATTATAAAATTTGCTACAACTTTGCTGTAGAAAGTTTTGACATGCAAGCATTTTATGAAACACTTTTTAAAAGCCTAAGCAAAAGAGGTTCCTAGGGCCTATTTGTGTAAGTATGACTTAAGTGATTATTTTGGAGAAGTGATCAACATGAGCATTGCTCCTAATGTTGAGTTAAGCATAGATAAACAAATTTCCAAGGCATAGAGCACAAACACAAGCATGGTACATACCAACACAAGTCTAGGAGACCTAATTAGACAACTTAAATCACATTTTTGCATAAAATGACATGGCTCAAGGTAGATGATGATCATGATATGCTTGAGTAGATGATGATGCTCATGTTATGCATGTGATTTATTCAACCATAACACTGGGGTGTTACATAGGGTCTATAGGCATAGTACCGTATAAGAATTCACATGTTACCTTGACCATGATATTGACGCCTGATCCGGTGTCATAGAGAGTGTTATAGAAGTAGCATCTATTGATGGAGCATAGAATGGTCGGACACCTAGATCGTCCTTCTTGATTAGATGTGGAGACTTGAGTAGATAGTCATACTCCATGTGGATTGCAGTGATATTTGTGCTATCTCAGTCTTCTTGGCCTTCTGTTTGCCCTTGTTCTTGATTTTGCTCTTGTTCCTTCCGCCAACTGTTTCCTTCTAGGCAGGGAATGACAATGTCCTATTCTTAAAAGAAAAGGCTTCCTTGCTGGCGTAGATGATAGCTCCAGCAGTGTTCAAGAATGGTCTTCCCAAGATGATAGACGACCTCTCATTGGTACTAGTGTTCACCAATGTGAAGTATGCAGGTACGTCTAAGTTGCCTACTCGTATGCAGATCTCTTCCATGATTCCCATGGGGTAGCAGAGTGACTGATCTGCAAGCTACAAACACATGGTGTGCATGATAAAGGATAATTGAAGAGTTTTCCTATATCACCTTAGGCACGATGTTGATGCTTGCACTGAAGTCACAGATTGCCTCGTCGAAGTTTGCACTTTCAATGGAGATCGGAATAACCGGTCTCCCTAGATCACCTTTCTTGGTTGGTAGAGACAAGTCTAACCATGTTCCTTTCAGAGGGTCACTCGAGGAGTTTCCTGCATTAAAGATGTCTACAAGATTTACAGTTTCTAATTCCGCTAACTGTCTAGGAATCTTACCTAGATCACTAGCGGCAGCAAAAGGAGCAAGCTATTGAAACTAAGATTCTAGCATCTTATTGAAGCTAAGCTTATTCTTGATAGCATTGGAAAAACTTTCCATTCTAATATTAATTGATTATAAAATTTTATCATTAGATGCTAGCTTCTTAGATAGGCTATCCATTAGCTTACCCTGATTAAGCACTAACTCTCTTAAAGGTGGTTGATTAGTGTTATTGTTAGAATTATTACCTTAGTAATTACCTGAGTAGTTAGGCCGCTGTTGCTGACTCCAGCCTTGAATTTGCTGAGGACGGTAGTAGTAGTAGTAGTAGTTGTTGTTGTTAATGTAGTTCACATCCTCCCTCAGCTTTAGGCAGTTGGTACCTGAGTGCCCAGTTTCTCCGCACTCTTCGAAAGTCATGCCAGAATCATAAATGTGCATGACTTCCTTCTTTTCAATGGTTCTTTCATCAAGTCTTTTCATCAACTAGTCCATCTTGGTAGCTAACTTGTCTACCTCCTTGAGCTAGTGCATTCCTCCACCTCTCTTGTGGGTCTGAATTCTTTCTTCACTTCAACTTTGATTGGAGGCCATCTTTTTCACAAGAGCAGTGGCTTGAGAGGTAGTAAGTGATAAGAATGCTCCTCCAGTAGCAGCATCCATAGTTTCACGAGTGCTGTTGTTGAGCCCATGAAAGAATATTTGCATGAGCAGCCAATTCTCCACCCATGATGAGGACACTCGAGTATGTAATCTTGAAAGCGCTCCCAAGCTTCTGAGACTGTCCCATCATGTTGTTGCTGAAAGCTCGATATCTTTCGACGTAGAGTGTTGGTCTTGCCTATGGGGAAGAACTTCGCCAGGAAATTGATGGGGCATAGTGCCCACTGATGGATTATGAGGACGCTACACTAGCTAGGAAACAAAAATTTCGACCTCATAAACAAGGATCAACTGCAAGTTATAGATCACGGGATTACCACTAGACGCGCAGATGCAGCGGAAGTGACTCAGTGTAGTTGTGCGCGTAGTAGTAGTGTCGTGCAGTTGCGTGGTCATCCACCACACCAATCCCTCTCCCATGGTTCGTCCTTGTGCTCCAGATGCAGCACCTCCAAGGTATCCCACATGTGCGGGGAAGAAGCGTTGCGCCTCTGGACTGCTAGGTCCGTGAGGAGCAAAAGGCACGAGCGTGGGTGAGCGGCAGCGGCTGCCTAATGGTGTGAGATTCACCCTGGCCGTGCCCCCTCCCTCTCTTATATATGCATCATCCAATCAGCCCCTAATCGGGAAACCAATTAGAAACACTAAGCCTTGTCTAATTTGGGTCCAACCCGAATTAGGTTTCCAGCCCCTTAAGCGTGTGACCCTATGGGTTCACGTACATATAGACATGGGCCGAGTACTCCTACTCGTCCAATAGTTGACAACGGCCTCTAGCAAGGTGTGACAACTCCTATACGTACGCAAAGATCATATTAGACGAACCACTACATACATATACATGTTATTCCCTTGCCACATGATATTTGGTTCAACTCGTGGGTTAACACTTAACCCAAGCACGACCATGCATTTGTTGATCGAATCACTTGAGTGATCTAGTGATATCTCTCTCACTTAGAGAGGGGCAAGTTCCATCTTGATCATCTATGTCTCACAGCATGTTCCCCGACAAACCCGAAGACCACCTTTATAACTACCCTGTAACGGAGTAGCGTTTAATAGTCCCTAAGTAGGTCGTTCCACATCTTGAGAACATACGACAACCTCAGGTCTAAGGACATAACATACATGATGTATAAAGAGATAATAAGAACATCTCATGTTGGGTCAGTCCAGCGCCATGTCATACATGTGCCCACATTACTAGTTTGACATCTCTATGTCTATGACTTGTGAAACAAAGTCATCAAATAATACATGTGCTAATCTAATGTTCATGTGTATCCTCACATGAACTCTGATCAGGGACAACTTTAGAATAAGCATACAAGTAAAAGAGTTTCAAAAACAATTCACATAATTGTTAATCAATACAAGTTTGTCTATAATGGATATTCATTGAATTCATAATATATGTCATGGATACAATCGTAATATCATTATCTCTATGATTACCTCTAGGGCATATTCCCAACAGTCTCCCACTTGCACTAGAGTTAATCTCTAAGATACCTAATGCCCATAGACCTCAAGTGTGCCTCATGCTTGTTGACGGTCCTTAAGTACCAATTATAATCATCAAATAAATAAAGAAAAGGATCCAAATGCAACCAACACCTAGACTTAGGGTTTTATCTGATAGAATTCCACGAGTTTTGGTGTTTGTCTATTTCTGCTGGGGGTTATCAGGAAATAAGGAAGAAAGGCCCACATGTCAGGTTTACATAGAGATATTAACGTGCCGCGCAATTTTCTATCATCTAGAAGAGTCCAGAAGCCACGGGAACGAACGAGAGGCCGAACGGGCCCGGGGGCAGGGCGCACGCCGTCCCCCCTTGGGCGCCCGCCCTAGTACAAGCACCAATCACAGAATGGAGTACACCTTTACAAAGATCTCGTCGAGCTTATCGAAATGCATATATTATTTGCTATATTTGGAGTTCGGAATCAAGAGATATTAATAAAAGAAGGACTCCATATAAAAGAGCTACGGGATTAATTGGGCCCAAATTAGATTTTGGTCCATTAAGGCCTATGCGCATTTTAATGAGATATGATGGAAAGTTTAGTACCACATTGTCTGCTGAACCAAAAATGCATAGAGGAGGAGGACTATATACGCAGACCCCCTGGCCCCTGCAGGAGAACAAGTTCATCATAGAGTTGAGAGGAGCCCTCGAAGGAATACCTCTCCTCTAAATAAATATTTATTTTAGGCTTAGCATCCAATGTGAGTAGAATTAGATCTTTTAGTTTCTACTAGATTGAGAGATATAGAGTGGAGGTGTAGATCGGAGGAAGCCCGGCCTGTCGGTGTCTACTCCGAGGTTGTACCTGCGGGATCAAGTCTCCTAACCCGAGGCTTGCTCCTAGGATTCTTCAGTAATTCGACTTCTAATTCTAGTAAGTTCCTGTTTTATTGTTCTTTGGTTTATGAGTTTACTTTAATCTCTTCCGGTTGAGTATTAGAGTAATCATTGCTAGCGTAAACGTGGTGTTTAGGCTAGGGTACTCATAGATATCCCCTCACTAGCTGGACCGTGGTAGTAGCGAGGAACGTAACATTTCCGAGTTACCTTTGCAGACCATATCTTGTTAGCAGGACGGGTAGGTTTATAGGTGTGGGTCAAACATCCTTTGTGGTGTCTAGATTCTGTAAGCTTCCCTAATAGAACAGTAGATCATCCTTACCAAGGTTATAACGAGACTACGGTTGCAGTCTTCTCTATACATCACTCACATCGAGAAACATTCTTTGTAGCCTAAAGGGGTGTTGGGTATTTTAAACGCAAACAGAAAAATCCGCAAGCGCACGGATACCGATGTAGCCTTCACCCGGGAGTATTCTAGAGTATCGATTTTCCACAGAGAACGTGAGTGTACTAATTAAGATCTAAGATCGCCCAAGGATAACTATATGATTATTTTTGGTGGGAAGAGAGGAAGTTTCCTGAGAGTTCTCTAGTTGATCTAAGAATCAAGAATTACTTCAAGATTATCTATATCGGGACTTCAGAACACTAACCACAGAAAGAGATGAGAAGGGGGCTAGGAAGCTCCGACTACGGTCCTACAAACACCGATCCGAACGAGGTGGAATACGTTGACCGTTAGGGCTGTCACTACCCTAAGGCTACCACAACAATCCGCAGGATTGGGTGCAATTCCAGGTAATTGCAAGACTAAACACCACGTCTAATCTATTAATTACTACTCTAATGTTTCAAAGATTAGAGCACTTGATGCAAGCGGGAATCCAATAAATAACTTGAATGTAAATAAAAGTAATTAGAGAACTCAGGAGTTATGAGTTGAAGAACCTGGAGAACGATGAAGAACGAACCAGATGCTGCAAAAGTACAATGTTGAGGAAGATCCAACAGATCCGGCTCCTCCTCCGCTCTCCTCTTCTCTCTCCCTATTTTCTAGATTACAACTAGAACTAACTAGAACTAGAACTAGAGGAACTAGAACTAGAACTAGAACTAGATGAACTAGAACTAGATCTAGATGAACTAGAGGTAGAACTAGAAGAACTAGAGGGATCCTCTCTACTTGGATGAAGAATTGAAACCCTAGCTTTGATTCTGTAGAAGAGGTATGATCTCCAGGGGCCAGGGGGTCTGGTTTTATAGTCCCTTCAAGTGAATCTGGGCCGTCGGATCAAACCGACATTGATCGTGTGGTTTTCCTTGAAGTATTAGGTCGGTGGAGCATGATCCCCGAACTTCACCCTGATTGGTCCAGGGGGGAGGGCGGGCGCCCAGTAAGGGAGGGCGGGCGCCCAGTGCCCGGCTCCGTTACGTCTCCCGTGGCTTCTGGAGTCTTCTAGATGATAGAAAATTGCGCAGCACGTTAATATCTCTATGTAAACCCGACGTGTGGGCCTTTCTTCTGTATTTCCTGATAACCCCCTGCAGAAATAGACAAACACCAAATCTCGTGGAATTCTGTCAGATAAACCCTAAGTCTAGGTGTTGGTTGCATTTGGATCCTTTTCTATGATTAGTTGATGGTTAAATGTGAGCATTAAGGACCGTCAACAAGCTCCCCCAAGCTTAACCTTTGCTCGTCCCTGAGCAAAGATGAACTCAAGAGTTTCTGCAGTGGTTTCATGCCTTAAAGATACACATGCGTTTAAACAAGATCTCATCTCTAGGTTAGGGTAAACTGTTAAGACTTAAAACTTACTCATTTACCTTTCACCATGGGACTTGTAACCGTCACTTTTGTCTTGAGTAGTTAAAAGATAGAACGGTCTAGTCAAGCACCATGTCTCTTGTTCTTCGATTAACTATAGCTCTGGAGTTTTTGCAAATTTTCAAATAAAACTCAGAGATTCCTTGTATGAATCTCTCTAGTCTCTCTTTTGTGGTATTTCTGGATCCTTACCAAGGCATTAATGGTGTATGCCTTCTCTCAAAGTATGTGGTATTTGTGGTATAAGGCATAGTGGCATTGCCTTCTCTCTCACTCTACTCTAATAAGGCTTTTGATATCTGGAGCTCATAGGTGGGAGACATCTAATACATACTTACAAAACATTTATTGCATAGTCAAACCATGGATCTAGAAGAACAAGTCAATAAGTCAAATCAAGATGTGCATGTGTGGTGAATGAATGGTGTATGGTGATGATGGTGATAATGGTGAAAGTCTAATTCTACTTATGCTCTTTTGAGGGGATACATACCTTTCTTGCTCTTTTGAAACTTTTTTGAGGAGAATGAGATGCTCTATATTTTCTTTTTCTTTTCTCTCAGGTGGGTATCTTGTACCCCTAATTCTACTGTCGGACACTTGTCCATTTTTACCTCTCGTCTTACTTTTTCTTTTCTTTCAAGGTTCCGGGCACTTGCCCCTTTTTATTTCCTCGTATCTTTTTTTTTCTCTCTTTTTTTTCTCTTTTTTTTAGAGCACTCATCTCTTGAAATAATGTAGCAAGTGGTAGTAACAAGATAACTTGAGCATTTATTTCACAAGGGAAAACAGAAATATTTTTGGCTATTCTCTCCCGGATTAGGAGTATAATATTTTTAGGTGATTCTAGAGATGGAAATGGATGAATATATGTGGATGCGTACTTCCGGAGTAGAAGCAGCATGTGTGAGTGAACGTGCAAGTGAATCTTGATTTAACCACATGACAAGCTCCTAAGGGTCTACACAGCTTGACCACACTCAATGCTCATAAGCAGTAAATAGTAAATGTGTGGCTCAAAGTCTAGCAAGCATGTATATATGGCTGTGGTAGGAATTTAAACTCTCATCATACAGGAACTCATCATGCAATATTTTAAAGATTTTTCAAAGATAAAATTCTCTAGAATTCTAGCATCTCTAGGAACAGATAAACAGCAGCTCAACCTTCCCATATCATATCCGTTAACGACTTAGACTTCAGATCAAGTACTCTTCCCACAAGTTCAGGTTTAGAGCAAATCTTAATTAATAACAGTTAGGCCTAAACTTGAGAGAGATTTCAATTTTGAGAACTAGTCATGGCAGAGCAACTATTCATCATTTCCATATGAGAGCTTATCATGAGGGTTCATAGCAGACTTTATTTATTTATTTATTTAGCAAACTAATCAAAGATATATATAAGTACAAAATCTTTATTTGGGTTATTATGATTATGCATCTTTTTATTATTTGAGTAAACTATAAACGTGAGTAGAACACTTAGCTGGATAAATGGGGGTGCTCTCCCCCAAGCTGGATTTTGACGTAATTTCTTCTGATGTAGATAGCAGGTGGTGGAGTTGTATTTGAATGCCGGCAACATCCTGACAGCAATTAGGATGTCCTCCGTCTGCTAGTCTTCTTTGATCCTTGAAATCTGTGGAGCTCAAATAGACAACAAAGCTTTGTGGAACTAGTTAAGTGTTAGCATAAATATCTAGCCTTTATCATGTTGAGTCTCCTCAATAAATGTTACTCTCTTTAGTAGGATCATAAATTTATTTTTATATTTTCATTTTTATAGGACAGGAATATATTTATTTTATTTTTTTCGCCACCACAGTGAATGTACTTATGGGTTTTATGCCATGAGCATACTCACATGGGGCTTACTATTTTAAACATTTTTATTTTATTTTCAAGATGATATGAACCTGATTAACTAAAATAATTGAAAGGAAAAAGATAACTACCAAGTTTACCTCTTGGCAAGGCGTTCGGTGTTTTTAAGTCCTCTGAACGGGACTCTCCATATTCTCAGTCGTCCTGGGATTCGTTGGATGGCATAGTCGGTGGTTCCGGCGGCGCCTCCTTTTCGTGTATAACTATCTTCTCTCTACACAGCTGACTCGGTGCTATGGTCTCCTCAGGACAGTTCTGTTCAAGTTGTATGTCTTCAGACCTTACTACTTCTCCTTCGTAGTCACCCATCTGTCGTTGATGATTTGCCTCCTCTGGTTGCGGTTGCGTCGTCTTCTTCTTGTCCTGACCTGCTTAGAGTTTTCAACTATATGGTTAGGGTCAGTAAAATAGAAGCGTACCTTCTCAGAGGGGAAATGCATGTGGACTTCTCCAGTTCCAATGTAGATGATTGCTTTAACGGTGCTGAGGAACGGTCTTCCAAGGATGATGGGTGGATCGTACTTGTCTTCAATCTTTTGGAATGTCTGATCTGCCATCTTGAGCTGAATGTATGTCGGTTTCAGGGGCATGGTTCCGAATAGGAGCTGATAGGTGACTGGGTCATCCTTTTTGGTCAGGAACGGTGACTTAAGTCGACGGTCTTGACCTCCTTGAACTGCAGTGACCATCTTAGCTGACTTGGTCCACATTTGCTTGTTCCTGTTCCTCCTGTTGGTCCTTCCTTGGTTCATGTCAGGATTGCTCTAAGATTTGTGTAGTCTTGTTCTTGAAGGAAAACGTCTCCGTCCTTCCCTTGATGTAGAAACTGATCTTGGCAGCACTAGCATAGATGACAGCTCCCGAGGTGTTCAGGAATGGCCTGCCTAGGATGATCGGTGCCCTCTGATCAGTATCAGTCTCTATCACCACGAAGTCTGTTGGAGCGTATAAGGTACCAACTCGGACGTAGAGGTTCTTCAATATTCCCTTTGGGAAACTTAGTGTCTGATCTGCAAGCTGCAAACACATGGTTGTTTCTAGTAAAGGATGTGTAAAGAATTTTTCGTAGAGTACCCTGGGCATAATGTTGACGCTGGAGCCAACGTCGCAGAGTGCTTCTAGGAAGTCCACCATGCCGATGGAGATCGGGATGACGGGGCATCCTAGATTGTCTCTCTTGACCGGTAGAAGGTCAGTAAATACTTCCACCACGTGGTTACTCCAGTAGTTACATCCTCAAGCATCTCAGGGCAGTGTTTGCATGAGTGTCCAGTATCTCCAGCGTGTTTGTGCTCATATATCTAGGTTCTTCACTTGGTGGAGTCTGGGAGTTGTAAAACTCCTTCATATTTTGCTTGAAGTGTACCTACTCATAGAGACAAGGCGGAGATCAAGTGCATGAGCCCTGTTGGTGGAAAACACCAACAGAACCAAAAGTGTATTTGTTCTTCTCTAACCTCAAGCATAGTGAGCAAGACAAAGTTGATGGATAATAAAATCATGAGTGTAGTATTTAACATTTGTCAGATTAGATTGCTCAACCTTATGGAAAGATAATCTATCTATATATGTTTTGTTTATATCTTCCAAAGATTGAGTGTGCAACATTTTAGCTAATATGATTAGGAGTGTGGAATCACAAAGGTGGAAGGACTAAACATGTTGAATTGATTGGGTTGGTTAATCTAGAGTTGTAGATCATACATGTTTGTCTCATTTATTCATGTGAACGCCAAAAGCAAGGAGAAGCTTATAAAAGTGATAGTTAAGTACCTTAAGATGTTACCTTACTTGAAGAGTGATGGTATAATATCACATTGTGGAAGCTTTCCTCTCTTAGCGGTTGTGCATCGTGTTTGTGGCACCTCCATGGATCATCTCTTGTGAGCTATGCCTTCCTTGTGTAAATTGTTAAACTTCATGTGTGTCTCTCTTTGTCTCCAATGTGAGTTTATCTCAGGACTTCCCAGGTCGATATTGAAAGTTTTCCTGCAGGGGTTAGTCCAACAAAATATACCAATGTCTACACAAGCAGTTTTTAGTTCAATAACCAAACTAGACTCCATGTCTAATTAGATTAAGGAAGGTTGTTTAACCTAAGCACCATGCTTAATTTAAAAACCAATAGAAGTATGTACAGTACTTCCAAACTAACACTTACTAGGATAAACAAAGGTAGCGTGATGGCTTTTATAGAGATCTACTCAAGTGGAGATGAAGTAGTGTGATTACTATTTAACAAATTGAGCATGTCTCAAAGGTAGGGACAACCAACATAGCAACATGGCAAATGATGTTTTTATATAAAGTACTCCCCCAAGCTTGAATTTTGCAAAATTCAAGTTTGGATGAATTTAATTCAATGTTGTATGATGATTGGTTGTACATACCTTGTGCTTGTCATTCATCCGATCTTTTTGCTCCAATCCTAGAAAGGTTAGTGACAAGAATATCCGAAGGATTTTTTTTACAATTATCCTTATATGCTCAATACACAAGGTAGTGCTGCAAAAAATTAAAAGCTTATGTTACGATCTGATCAGTGCTTATTTTAGGACACTAAGCTTGTCCTTGGGAAACCATTAATTTATGTCAGCGAAGTGGTTTCCCCTCCAACTCTGACCTATATCAAGATCAACTCAACGAGATCTGCGATATTTATTATAGACATATGCATCGACAACCTCCCTTTTAAAGTTTTTATAAATAGAAAGGAAGTGGGGGTTGGAGATCTCGAATGTGGTGATGTTGGAGAGACCAATGGATTGTGAAGATGTTGCATATGAGCATGGAGTAAGTGAAGTGGCTATGAAATAAATCCATGCTCATTAATGCTTAGAGTGAAATCCATGTGGTGTGGTGAAAATGGTAAGGTGACTGTGGTAAAAAAAAAGAAAAATGATACACGGACGACTTGGTTCGAAACTAGCACAGCTACCGTTCCCCGGCAACGGCGCTAGAAAGCTTGTTGGGTATTTTAAACGCAAACAGAAAAATCCGCAAGCGCACGGATACCGATGTAGCCTTCACCCGGGAGTATTCCAGAGTATCGATTTTTCACAGAGAACGTGAGTGTACTAATTAAGATCCAAGATCGCCCAAGGATAACTATATGATTATTTTTGGTGGGAAGAGAGGAAGTTTCCTGAGAGTTCTCTAGTTGATCTAAGAATCAAGAATTACTTCAAGATTATCTATATCGGGACATCAGAACACTAACCACAGAAAGAGATGAGAAGGGGGCTAGGAAGCTCCGACTACGGTCCTACAAACACCGATCCGAACGAGGTGGAATACGTCGACCGTTAGGGCTGTCACTACCCTAAGGCTACCACAACAATCCGCAGGATTGGGTGCAATTCCAGGTAATTGCAAGACTAAACACCACGTCTAATCTATTAATTACTACTCTAATGTTTCAAAGATTAGAGCACTTGATGCAAGCGGGAATCCAATAAATAACTTGAATGTAAATAAAAGTAATTAGAGAACTCAGGAGTTATGAGTTGAAGAACCTGGAGAACGATGAAGAACGAACCAGATGCTGCAAAAGTACAATGTTGAGGAAGATCCGACAGATCCGGCTCCTCCTCCGCTCTCCTCTTCTCTCTCCCTATTTTCTAGATTACAACTAGAACTAACTAGAACTAGAACTAGAGGAACTAGAACTAGAACTAGATGAACTAGAACTAGATCTAGATGAACTAGAGGTAGAACTAGAAGAACTAGAGGGATCCTCTCTACTTGGATGAAGAATTGAAACCCTAGCTTTGATTCTGTAGAAGAGGTATGATCTCCAGGGGCCAGGGGGTCTGGTTTTATAGTCCCTTCAAGTGAATCTGGGCCGTCGGATCAAACCGACATTGATCGTGTGGTTTTCCTTGAAGTATTAGGTCGGTGGAGCATGATCCCCGAACTTCACCCTGATTGGTCCAGGGGGGAGGGCGGGCGCCCAGTGCCCGGCTCCGTTACGTCTCCCGTTCGGTCCCGTGGCTTCTGGAGTCTTCTAGATGATAGAAAATTGCGCAGCACGTTAATATCTCTATGTAAACCCGGCGTGTGGGCCTTTCTTCTGTATTTCCTGATAACCCCCTGCAGAAATAGACAAACACCAAAACTCGTGGAATTCTGTCAGATAAAACCCTAAGTCTAGGTGTTGGTTGCATTTGGATCCTTTTCTATGATTAGTTGATGGTTAAATGTGAGCATTAAGGACCGTCAACAAGGGGTAGTGCAATAGATTTTGTTAGTCAGATGCACCCTTTCTCCCAGTGGTAAAAATATAAATACGATACTCTGGAAAACCTCCCGGGTGAAATGCTCACCGATATCCGTGTGCTTGCGGATCATTTCCTTATTGCGTTACCAAATATCAACAAGCATTTTTGGCGCCGTTACCGGGGAGAAAGACGGTTTGCTGAGATAACTTTTAGTCTTACTATTATCTTGTATTATACTTTTATACTTTTATTCTTTTATCTTTTTATTTTTTCCATCTTTATGGATAACTCAAATTCCACACCTATTATTGAATTTTTTGCACCTTCGAAGACCAGCCATAGACCATGGGAGTCAACAAGTCCTGCCCATAATTACGATCTGCGTCCGGAGTTTATTGCAATAGGTCAAAACCAACCCTTTTCTATAGCTGAGGTCCTATCTTTTAATGAAGAAGGTAATGAACTTTTAGCTACACCTAGGGAATCTTTTAATCTTTCAATAAATTATGGTTTAAACCTAGCCCTACAAGACCATATTTTTTCCCGATATTTTCACATTGGTCTTAATCATATAACCTTTGGTAGAGTCTTTCTTTCTTTATCTATTAGTAAAGGAAGGTATGTCTTCATTTGTGGACATCCTTCTTGCACTAGTCTTCATAAAAATATCCTAGAGATAGAGAAGGAATCATCTCCCAGACAAGGAAAGGAAGTTTCAATAGCCTATTTCCAAACATTTCAATCCCATAATTCGGCTAGCCAACCCATCCTTGAGCTTAATAATTTCTACTATGCTCTTTCTCTTGAACCTCCCAATGATCCTATGAACCTCTCTAGACATCCCATTCATAAGAGTCACCAAGACCACAAGGAGGATCGAGAAGAGCAACATCAATGGCTAGAGGGCATTAAAAATCCATGTGCTATCACCATTGAATGGATAGATAAAACAAACTTGAGAGACAATCCTAGGGGATTTTAAGCATTCATGAAGAATCATCCTTGGAGTTTGAGAATGAGAGAAACAACAGTGAGCATGGAAGTTATTTCATAAATACCTCACCAAGTCCTTGCTCATATAAAACATCTCCCCAATCAATTGGTCTCTCCAACCTTACCACATTCGAGATCTCCAACCCTCTCTTCCTTTCTATTTATAACAACTTTAAAAGAGCGGTTGTCGATGCATATGTCTATAATAAATATTGCAGATCTCGTTGAGTTGATTGATGGTTTCCCAAGGACAAGCTTAGTGTCCTAAAACAAGCACTGATCAGATTGTGACATGAACTTCTAATTATTTGCAACATTGCCTTGTGTATTGAGCATATAAAGATTATTATAGAAATATTCCTTCGGGTATTCTTGCCACTAATCTTTCCAGGATTGGAGCAAGAAGAATGACAAGCACAAGGTATGTCCAACCAACCATCACACAACATTGAATTAAATTCATCCAAACTTGAATTTTGCAAAATTCAAGCTTGGGGGAGTACTTTACATAAAAACATCATTTGCCATGTTGCTATATTGGTTGTCCTTATCTTTGAGACATGCTCAATTTGTTAAATACTAATCACACTACTTCATCTCCACTTGAGTAGATCTCTATAAAAGCCATCATGCTACCTATGTTTATCTTAGTAAGTGTTAGTTTGGAAGTACTGTACATACTTCTATTGGCTTTTAAATTAAGCATGGTGTGTAGGTTAAATAACCTTCCTTAATCTGATTAGACATGGAGTCTAGTTTGGTTACTGAACTAAAAACTGCTTGAGTAGGCATTGGTATATTTTGTCGGACTAACCCCTGTAGGAAAACTTTCAATATCAACCTGGGAAGTCCTGAGATATAAACTCACTGGAGATAAAGGAGACACATGAAGTTTAACAATTTGCACAAGAAGGACATAGCTCATTCATCATAAAGAGATGATCTATGGAGGGTACCACAAACACGATGCACAACCGCTAAGAAAGGAAAGCTTCCACAAGGTGATACTATACCATCACTCTTCAAGTAAGGTAACATCTTAAGGTACGCGACTATCACTTTCATAAGCTTCTCCTTGGTTCTGGCATACACATGAATAGAAGAGACAAACATGTATGATTTGTAGCTCCAAATTAACCAACCCAATTAATTCAACATGTTTAGTCCTTTAATCTTTGTTCTTAGTACTACCTTCGTGATCCCACACTCCTAATCATATAAGCTAATATGTTGGACATTCAATCTTTGGAAGATATAAACAAAACATAAATATAGATAGATTATCTTTCCATTAGGTTGAGCCATCTGATCTGACAAATGCTACACTCATGATCCATCAACTTTGTCTTGTTCACTATGCTTAAGGTTAGAGAAGAACAAATACACTTTTGGTTCTGTTGGTGTTTTCCACCAACAGAGCCCATGCACTTGATCTCTGCCTTGTCTCTATGAGGAGGACATATTTTGAGAAACGTGAAGGAGTTTTACAACTCCCAGACTCCACCAAGTGAAGGACCTGGATCTAGAAGCACAAACACACTAAGCAGGATATTGCCAACACCGCACTTCGAATTGCTGGGCAAACAAAGAACATGGGTGACTCCGTATCAAGAGGTGCAGACGTCAAGGTCCACACCTAATCAAATGATGCACCTAAAGGATGAAGACGGTGAGAAGTCTTGTCCAGAAGACTTAAAACATTGGATCCTTGTCAGAGGAGGTCAAGATCGTCGACTCAAGTCGCCTTTCCTGATCAAGAAGGACGACCCTGGTGTTCCAAGCATCAAGTGCACAATCAATGGATACTCTTTTCAGAAGACACTCTACGACACCGGATCTGACGACAACATAATGACCGTAGCCACTTATCAGTTCCTGCATGGAACCATGCTCCTACAACCAAGATACATTCAACTTCAGATGATTTTCAGGTCATTAACATGGGAGAAGACGAGTACGATCCACCCATCATCCTTGGAAGACTGTTCCTCAACACTATCAAAGTTATCATCTATATTGGAACCGGAGAAGTCCACATGCACTTTGCCTCTAAGAAGGTACGCCGCTATTTTACTGACCCTAACTATATAGTTGAAGATTCTAAGCAGGTCAAGACAAGAAGAAGATAACGCAACCGCTACCAGAGGAGGCAAATCATCAAGGATGGATGGGTAGACTACGAAGGAGAAGTAATAAGGTCTGAAGACATATAGCTTGAACAGAACTGTCCTGAGGAGACTGTAGCACCGAGTTAGGTGTGGAGAGAGAAGATAGTTACACACGAAGAGGAGGCGCCGTCGAAACCACCGACTACACCATCCAGCGAATCCCCGGACGACTGAGAAAACGGAGAGTCTCGTTCGGAGGACTTAAAAACACTGAATGCCTTGCCAAGAGGTAAACTTGATAGTTATCCTTTTTCCTTTCAATTATTTATAGCTTGTTTAGTTAATCAGGTTCATGCTATCTTAAAAAGAAAATAAAAATGTTAAAAAACAGTAAGCCCCATGTGAGTATACGAGTGGCATAAAACCCATAAGTACATTCACTGTGGTGGCATAAAAATAAAATAAATATTTTTTCTGCTCTATAAAAAATGAAAATATAAAAATAAGGTTATGATCCTACTAAAGAGAGTAACATTTATTGAGGAGGGTCATCATGATAAAGGCTAGATATTTTATGCTAACACTTAACTAGTTCCACAAAGCTTTGTTGTATATTTGAGCTCCACAGAATTCAAGGATCAAAGAAGACTAGGAGACGAAGGACATCCTAATCGCTGTCAGGGTACTGCCGACATTCAAATACACCTCCATCACCTGTTAGCTACATCAGAAATTACGTTAAAATCTAGCTTGGGGGAGAGCAACCCCGTTTATCCAGCTAAGTGTTCCTACTCGCGTTTATACTTTACTCAAATAATAAAAAGATGCATAATCATAAAAAACCCAAATAAAGATTTTGTGCTTTTATATATATCTTTGCTTAGTTTGCTAAATAAATAAAGTTTGTTATGAACCCTTAAGATAAGCTCTCACATGGAAATGATAAATAGTTGCTCTGCCATGACTAGTTCTTAAAATTGAAATCTCTCTCAAGTTTAGGCATGACTGTTATGAATTAAGATTTGCTCTAAACCTGAACTTGTGGGAAGAGTACTTGATCTAAAGTCTAAGTTGTTAACGGATATGATATGGGAAGGTTGAGCTGCTGTTTATCTGTTCCTAGAGATGCTAGAATTCTAGAGAATTTTATCTTTGAAAAAATCTTTAAAATATCACATGATAAGTTCCTGTACGATTAGAGTTTAAAATCCTACCACAGCCATATATACATGTTTATTAGACTTTGAGCCACACATTTACTTTTTACTGCTTATGAGCATTGAGTGTGGTCAAGCTGTGTAGACCCTTAGGAGCTTGTCATGTGGTTAAAATCAAGATTCACTTGCACGTTCACTCGTATATGCTGCTTCTACTCCGGAAGTACGTATCCACATACATCCACTCATTCCCATCTCCAGAGCCACCCAAAAGCATTCTACTCCTATCCGGGAGAGAATAGCCAAAAAATATTTTTCCTATCCCTGTTATTCCCTGTGAAATAAATGCTCCAGTTATTTTGGTTACTACCACTTGCTACATTATTTTAGGAGATGAGTGCTCTAAAAAAAAGAAGAAAAGAAAAAAAAGAGAGAAAGGATATGAGGAAATAAAAAGGGGCAAGTGCCCGGAACCTCAAAGAAAAGAAAAAGTAAGACGAGAGGTAAAAATGGATAAGTGTCCGACAGTAGAATTAGGGGTACAAGATACCCACCTAAGAGGAAAGAAAAAGAAAATATAGAGCATCTCATTCTCCTTAAAAAGCTTCAAAGTGCAAGAAAGGTATGTATCCCCTTAAAAGAGCAAAAGTAGAATTAGACTTTCACCATTGTTATTACCATCATCACCATACACCATTCATTCGCCACACATGCACATCTTGATTTGACTTATTGACTTGTTTCTCTGGATCCATGGTTTGACTATGCAATAAATGTCTTGTAAGTATGTATTATCTGTCTCCCACCTATGAGCTCTAGATATCAAAACCTTATTAGAGTAGAGTGAGAGAGAAGGCAATATCACTATGCCTCATACCACAAATACTACATACTTTGAGAGAAGGCATATACCATCACTGCCTTGGTACGGATCTAGAAATACCATAAAAGAGAGATTTGAGAGAGTCATACAAGGAATCTCTGAGTTTTATTTAAAAATCTGCAAAAACTCCAGAGCTATAGCTGATCAAGAATAAGAGACATGACGCTTGACTTGACCGTTCTATCTTTTAACTGCTCAAGACACAAGTGATGGTTACAAGCCCCATGGTGAAAGGTAAAATGAGTAAGTTTTAAGTCTTAACAGTTTATTCTAACTTAGAGATGAGATCTTGCTTGAATACATGTGTACTTTTAAGGCATGAAACCACTGCAGAAACTCTTGAGTCCATCCTTGCTCAGGGACAAGCAAGAGGTAAGCTTGGGGGAGTTGTTGACGGTCCTTAAGTACCAATTATAATCATCAAATAAATAAAGAAAAGGATCCAAATGCAACCAACATCCAGACTTAGGGTTTTATCTGATAGAATTCCACGGGTTTTGGTGTTTGTTTATTTCTGCAGCGGGTTATCAGGAAATAAGGAAGAAAGGCCCACACGTCGGGTTTACATAGAGATATTAACGTGCTGCGCAATTTTCTATCATCTAGAAGAGTCCAGAAGCCACGGGAACGAACGGGAGGCCGCACGGGCCCGGGGGCAGGGCGCCCGCCCTCCCCCCTTGGGCGCCCGCCCTGGTACAAGCACCAATCACAGAATGGAGTACACCATTACAAAGATCTTGTCGAGCTAATCAAAATGCATATATTATTTGCTATATTTGGAGTTCGGAATCAAGAGATATTATGTGGCAGAACCCCCTAAGTGTTTGGGCCCACCGGCACCTGTCATTGTCCTAAGGACCTCTGACGGCGATGCCGGGGATCCTCCCACTTTAGAAGTCCGATGAGCATCGCTGGATGCTCATCCCACTGCTACCTGTGGCGTGCCAAGCCGGCTCGTCCTGACCACTGGTGATGGTCAATTAACGAGAACTTCTTCTTCTCGCCCTTACAGGATAGCAAGTGGCCACCTTAACACCAGGATCATTCGTTGCGAAGACATTGCAGAACCACAAACGACATACGACCAAAATAATATTTCAGAGTAAAACAGCGGAAGTATTACATAACTTATTTTACAAAAGGAGTTCTTCCAAGTAGCAGAGTGTTATTACAAACCAGGTCCAGCGGAGCAACTTAAACTTTAGTACCGAGATTACAAATTTACAGACCCTGCCCAAGGGTCACGCTCACTCTTCTTCGTCGTCAACCTCGACGACAGTCACACAACAGGGTCCGAAACAAGTCGGCTCCTGACAATCACCTGCAACAGGGGGTTGGAAAACCCTGAGTACGGGAGTACTCAACAAGACTTACCCGGTGGAAAAAGAGGAGAACTTAGGAATGCAGGCTTAGGGTAAACAAGGAGTGGCTGAGCAAGGAGCCAAAGTGCTTTGCTAAAAAGCTTACTAATAGTGCATCCTTACTTTCAAGTTTTACCTGCGAATTCCTCTCCCGTCGAGGCCGAGGAGTTCGAGGACAGTCTACCTAGTTGTTTCCCCACAGACGAGTCTGTGAGTTTCTAGTCCTAAAATAAAGTATTATTTATTCGATGGCCATAGCTTCATGTCGCTATGAGTCCGGGAATTGGGATCCGAACCTCATGAGACATTTCCCCTTTCTCATTTTACCAATTAGTTGCATAATTAACTACGATGAGGGGCAGTGGATTGAGTCTCCCAATCGGGGAGCAACGACGATTCGAACCGCTTAGCAATCCAGCTGGAGTTCCTAACCACCCGACATATGTAGAACCAAAACTTGCATATGTCAACCCAACTCAAGCTCTCCCCAAATTTGACCAGGTTCGCGGCACTCGAGAGCACAGTACTCCACCGTCCTACAGCCGATCTAGATGTTTTCCGGCCATCCCAGATCCGTAAGGTGGGTACACACTACTCTCGCCATCTTTCCACTCCCAGTGCGCGAGTAGCTGTTCGCGTCGAGGGATCACAAGACCGGGCTTACCGAGGGCAAGTGGCTAGTACTATAAATTCTCAACCCAGCGGGCCATCAACGGACTGGTCCTTAACCGACACAGTTGGAGACACTACTTTAAGACTCCATTCTTAAAGCAAGTCCACCGACCGGTCTCAGATTAAAACATCATTGATCATAAATGTATTCCACAACAACCCTTCAAACTTTCTTATTTGAAAACCTATCTAGTAGCAGGGCTAAGCATCACTACGCAGTTTTAAAATGAACAGGTGTCAAGGACAGGATAACAGATATCAAGGTAGTAAATGCAGCAAGTAGGTTAACCCAATTCTCAACTAACTAATGCAGCATTTTCAATTCATAAGTGATAAAAGATTTAAAACATTCAAGGAGGGGTTAATGCATCCGGGGCTTGCCTTGGTTGCAGGGCAGAGAGGGACCCTCGGAGACTTCCCAAGTCTCGGATCCGACTTCCTCGAACGGAGCACCGACCTCGGGGTTTGGTTCAACGGGCGCTCCTTCGGTCACGGATACTATACGCAAAATGATGAATGCTCATGATATGCGTATGACAATTATGCAAGAAGGATTAAGTCGAGTACAACTTGCCTTCTTGGTGCAATACAGAATAAACCACAAATAAAATTGTTTTTACCCAAGAGGTTGCATTTATAACCTAAGACTTCTTTTAATTTGTAATTATCTTAAATTAACTAATAATTAATCCTTTTATCTTAATTAATTCTTAATTAATTACTAATGATAGCAATTAAGCATTAAGGCCAAACAATAATTAAATGCCAAGGGTCATTAGGGTTAATGACCTCAGGTCATCACATAATCCCAAAATCACTCAAACCCTAATGATGAAGATTTCACTAATTATTGTTTAATTATTTTGGAATTATTACTTAAGTACTAAATAAGGGTTTATTAATATTTTAATCAAACATTATCCAAATGCCACCAAATTTTGTGTGGAGCCAGGAAATAATATTCAGAGGCTCCCCACAATTTTTGGTGATTTTTGGACATCCTAATAAATTACTAAAATTCCTAGAAGTTTTATTCACTAATTAAAGAGCCAATTTTTATAGACATGCAAACTACCAGAAAAACAATACCTAGTATTTTTCTTATGCTCTAAACATTTTATGGAAGCTATACAAAAATTCTCATGATTTTTGGATCAGCACAGAATTTACTATTTGAATTCAAACATCAAACACTTTTAAACAAAAAGGAAAAAGAAAAAGGGCACTGTACGCTGGGGCCTGCTTGGACGCGGCCCACTCTGGCCCGAGCGCTTCCCGCGCCCAGCGCCCTCTCCCTCTCTCTCTCACGCGGTCGCTGACGGGCGGGTCCCGCCCGTCAGCTCCGTCTCCTTCCTAGCGCCGCGGCTCCGGCGAGCTCCAGCATGCCGTCGGCGAGCTCTCGGCCTCCGCGGTGAGATGCGTTAGCTTCCTCAACCTCCCGCGCACCTAGGGACACCCTTTTCTCCCACTCTCCTCTATCCTAACCCCCGTGACCACGGGCACGGCGGACGGCCGCCTCGGCCGAGCAAACGCCGGCCACTACGAGCGAGTAGAGCGTGACTTGAGCAGCGCAAAAGCACCAGGGGCTCACCACGACTTCAACCGAGCAAGAAGTGGCAGCGGAGAGGCTCCGGTTGACGCTGGCCACGGTGACGTGCTCGCGGCGGCGCTCGGCCGGAGTTGAGGAGGGAAACGGCTCGGGTAGGAGCTACGGTAGGATAGAGCGTGTGTTTGGGGGTGCAATCGGTGGCGGGGCTTAAGGCGGAGCTGCTGGGGTGCTCAAATGGCTTGGAACGGCAACGGGGAAGACGAATTTTGGCGGCGGGTGGTGGTGGTCGGCGGTGAGGTTCAAAGAGAGGAAAAGAAAACTCCGGCCACCCGAGGCTTTATAAAAGCGGCGGAACAGGGGATGTGGATGAGGCCGTCCGCGCGAAGCACAGCAGCAAGCAGCTGCGTGGCCAGCTGCGTGGCGGCGTGCGCGGAGGCGGCTCTGCCCCGGCGGCAGAGCACCCCCCCTGCCGAACACTGTAGCGAGCCACATCCCCTCAGTTTGACTTTTTGTGAAATCCACTCAAAATTTGAACTGAGCACAAAATTCAACCAAAACAAAAGTTGTGCACAATTTTGTGAGCTACAAAACATGTTTTGGTGACCCAAGCCAATTTTGAGTGGAACAAGGTTAATTTGGCCAACTAGTTTGGAAATCAAAACTCAATTCAAATGAATTCAAATTTTTTGAATTGGGGCAAATCAGAATTTCCAAAATTACTTTTGTTTTTCCTAAACAACTTGAAAAACTCCCAACATGAAAGTTGTCCAACTTTTTGTGCTCCACAACTTTCGTGTTGACCAATTTTCAAAATTCCAAATGGATTTTGAATTGGAGGTTCAAATTGGAAAAGGGGACATTTTCTGGAAATCTGTATTTTCAAAATTACTTTGAATTTTGTATTGAAACTTCAAAAACTCAAAACACCAAAGTTGTACATCTTGACAAGATCTACAACTTTGCCTTTGAACTCAACCTCAAATTTTGCTTAGTTTTCAAGTTGTGCAAAAGGGGGCAAATCTAGGGTTCCAAAAATCAGGGTTCCCCCCCTTAGCTTTTCGGAAAACTTCCACCCTAGGGTTTTAGCAACCACACAAGCATCAACACACAACATAAGCACATTCTACTTCCCTAAGCACAAGCAATCAAAATAAACTTGTTTTAAGTTGATGCATAATAATGTGCTTAACAAACATGCTTTGCAATGCATGTGATGACATGATCCGTTTTTAGTAACCGTAACATCGGGGATGTTACATATTAATAAAAGGACTCCACATAAAAGAGATACGGGATTAATTGGGCCCAAATCAGATTTTGGTCCATTAAAGCCTATGTGCATTTTAATGAGATATGGTGGAAAGTTTAGTACCACATCGTCTGCTGAACCAAAAATGCACAGAGGAGGAGGACTATATAAGCAGACCCCCTGGCCCCTGCAGGAGAACAAGTTCATCATAGAGTTGAGAGGAGCCCTCGAAGGAATACCTCTCCTCTAAATAAATATTTATTTTAGGCTTAGCATCCAATGTGAGTAGAATTAGATCTTTTAGTTTCTACTAGATTGAGAGATATAGAGTGGAGGTGTAGATCGGAGGAAGCTCGGCTTGTCGGTGTCTACTCCGAGGTTGTACCTGCGGGATCAAGTCTCCTAACCCGAGGCTTGCTCCTAGGATTCTTCAGTAATTCGACTTCTAATTCTAGTAAGTTCTTGTTTTATTGTTCTTTGGTTTATGAGTTTACTTTAATCTCTTCCGGTTGAGTATTAGAGTAATCATTGCTAGTGTAAATATGGTGTTTAGGCTAGGGTACTCATAGATATCCCCTGACTAGCTGGACCGTGGTAGTAGCGAGGAACGTGACATTTCCGAGTTACCTTTGTAGACCATATCTCGTTAGCAGGACGGGTAGGTTTATAGGTGCGGGTCGAACATCCTTTGTGGTGTCTAGATTCCGTAAGCTTCCCCAATAGAACAGTAGATCATCGTTACCAAGGTTAGAACGAGACTACGGTTGCTGTAACAGAACCGACCAAATTATAAGAGATTAAGCCTAACAGTGACCATTTGCATAGTCAAACCGTCACGCTTAAGCCCATATAATCCCGGTAGTCCGTGAAATCTCGAAGGATTTCAAAACACACATCGCACAACAGCCAAGATCGTAATAAGTTTAGCGGTCGCCATTCACAAATACATCCAGATTACAACATTCGTACAATACATCGGAGTTCTTAAAATTATTACAAACCAAGTTCTTCAAGTAGCGGAAGCTTCATAGTTCGAAAATACAACGCACACGCTTAGTCTGATACAGTGCCATAGTTCGGTCATTCCCACAAAAGCAAAAGAAGAGACGGAGTGACCATCGCCCTTGGTCTAGTCATCACCCATGGCTGGGTACAGACAGAGGATGCAATAACCATAGTACATTTGACCATCTGCAAAACAACATGGGAGTAGAACCCTGAGTACGAGAAGGTACTCAGCTAGACTTACCCGTCATAAACTTAAA
The DNA here is from genome assembly GCF_000003195.3 of Sorghum bicolor. Taxonomy (NCBI): domain Eukaryota; kingdom Viridiplantae; phylum Streptophyta; class Magnoliopsida; order Poales; family Poaceae; genus Sorghum; species Sorghum bicolor. Next base: position 26,750,871 of record NC_012875.2, read on the forward strand.
ATAAAGACTCATCAAGGATTATGAAGGCTATATAGTGGGGTAGCTGACAACCATTTTGCAAAACCACGAAATTTTTACTATCATAACCTACATAAATCTTTCTTCTTTTATTTTGCTCCAGTTGAAAGTATCATTACCTATTATCTAGGTTTGCACCTGCACTATTACAAGCAAGTATAGGGATATGATAGTACTTCATCATAGCATTCATAAACCCTTTCATTATAACCCAAGTGTTCCATAGTCCTTACTACGAGGACGAAGCTCATGTCAAGTGCTCACTATCCAGGAGCGATGGCGATTCGAATCGATTTCTAACCAGCTGGCGAGTTTATTCCCCACACAAACCACACTCACTGATCAAGTGAGCTACAGGTCACCGTATTGCACTATCCAGGACCAATTCGCGGGTTCGACAGGCACCACCCGTACCCGAGGACCGTTCCGGCGACCGAGGTATCCAAGGTATACCAAGGTTGCGCGCCGCGCCCTCGTCGTTCTCCTCAACCATCACCAATACAGCGCGTACATCGGGCCGATTCCCGGCCCGGATAGTGCTCAGGCTTCGCGGTCGGAACGACTTATCCTTCCAGCTAAATGTGGGGCATGCGTTCAACATGACAAGAGGGCCGTCAACGATCGGTCCTTAATCGACACAGGCAGGGGCACTATGGTCAACCCACCATAAGACCCTGCCCGGTCCCCAAATTCATTCCACACTTGGTTATTCTTTCCCCGAGCAACCGATGCTTAATCAAGCAGGTATCCACCTATATCTCGCAGGTGACAGGAAATCACCTGACTTCTACCGGACTAAGCAAGCTAAGCATAGACTCCGTGCCTATCTACATAGGACAAGGTAGGTGAACGAGTAGGGATAACAAGGAGTACATATGCATCAACGCTATCAAGCAATTCCTATCACTTAGATGCAATATAGTAGAACAAGTATAGTACTTCATATAAGTTAGCGAGAATAGGGAGACTTAGAATGCTCCGGGGCTTGCCTTTCTCAAACGTGCTGGGTCGGTGATCCGGACACTCCTGCAGTTCCTCTCCGGGTTCCTATGCTTCCGGAGGTTCCTGCTCCTAAATCTCCTCGTGTTCCTCGGGTCCCACCTCGTTCTCCTGCGAGCCTGTATGATGCATGTGTGCTTATGAGTGGAGTGCGAGATGCCCGAGTGGATGCTTGTATGAGAAAGTACCAGAGGAGTCATGACATGATGCATATGTAATGTACTTAGTCATGCTCATTACAAGGTAGTCAACATCATCCAAGAACAAATAATTGAATCAAACACCTATTGCATTCTCTTCTACAGTTATTTTTCAAATGTGACCAGTAACCCACAAGTTGCTTCAAAGATACACCAAACCCAACTTATTCTATTCAACCTATATATACAAAAATTCATAATTTTCTCTATTCATTTCTAGGCCCATTAAAATTTACATGCAGTTCTGTTCATCAATAAATTCCACAAAAATTACAGGAGACTACCAGTCAAGCATAGAGTCTACTGTAAATTTTTCATAATTTTTGGATACTTATTTTTGAGCTACAAAAATCACAAGATTAATTAATAAGGTAAGTATAATTACTCCACTGTGATATAAGTGTCAAACAACAAATTTCATATTTTTACCATTTGTCTAATATCATAAGAAACACCCACAAAATTTTCCAGATTTATTGCATGATCCAATTAATTATTAAAAATCATAAATCACTGCCATGCAAGCATTCAAATTACCATAAATTCATTTATACTCCAAATAATATATAGCAATATTTTTCCAGTGAGTAAATATACATGCAGAGCCAACAAATCAAGTTTCACATTTTTATAAACCATATTTTATTTACTATGCATTTTCCAAGTTTAGCAAAAACATGGATTAAATATATTCATTCAGAAAAGTTACTCAAACATGACATGCAATTACATCAAACTGTAGATCTGGAAATATAGAACACACCAAAATTTATTTCATCCAATTTGGAGCTGTAGAACTCAAGATATGAATTTTACAAGTTTTGAATCAATTTCTGGAGAACTTTTATTCAAGAAAACCGACGAAAAAGGCTACACACACCCAGATCTACACCCACCGGGATCCCCCTGCGACTGACAGTGGGTCCCCGACCCCACCGGTCAGCGAGACCGAGAGGGAGCTCACCTCCGACGAGCAGATCTCGCCGGCGGTGAGGTCTCCGGCCACGGGGTAAGCACCAACGTGCTCCCCACAGCGAGGCGCACCCAACGGTACCCTTGGATTGGCCGGATGATGACCGGAACACCTCCGACGAGCATGCATGGCGGCACGGCGGCGCTGCTCGCCGTGGCCAGGCCGCTCCGGTGCGGTAGAGCGTGCGCAACCGGCTCTCCGAGCTTCCTCACCACCCTACCGACCTAGCGCACCCAAGAACCAGCGAAATGAGGCAGAGAAACACAAGATCCGTTGCGGCGGAGCACTCCGGCGAGCTCGGGGTAACTCCGGCGAGCGATTCACGGCGCTCGACGGACTCTCACCTCGGTAGAACGCGCGCACAAGCTTACCCTAACGATGGCGAAGGCGCTGGTGCTCTCGGCGGTGAGCTTGAGGCTCTGGTGCGGTCGGCGGCGAGCGGCAGGGCTTTCTCCGGCAATGGCGCGCGGAGGAGCTGCTGCTGCTGCTGCTGCGCGGTGCGAGCAGAGGGAGGAAGGAGAAGGAGGGCGCGGGGGACAGAATGGAGGAAATGGCCTGGGAGCCCGAGCCGGCGTCCCGACCAGGGGGGTTGGAGGCCGGCCGCGGCGCGTCCAACGCCGGCGTACGGCCACCACGTGGCCGGCGCCGGGTGGAGCGAGGCGGGCGCCGCGCGCGCGGGAGAGAGGGGAAAGGGGAGGCAGGCCGGGCCGCTCGCTGGGCCGAAAGGGAAGCGGGGTCGGCCCAGCAGCGCCTGCCCCTTTCTCTTTTTTTTTGAATTTCTTTTCTCCAAATTCTTTCTAAATTCATTTGGACCAGTTTAAAATCATTTTTACCTCTTGCTCCCAAAAACAAAGTTGTTCCAAAACAAAAACTCTACAACTTTGCTTTAATAAGCAAGACCAAATTCTAAATAGAATTTGAATTACAAATTAAAACTTAGTTCTAGGTTTTTAAATAAATTCAATTTGGAAATCTTGTATAAATTCCATTTCTCAAATTCCATGGCTCCAAAAATTGCACAAAAATACTCTAAATCCTTCTTACACATAAATCAACCTATTTTGAATATTTCACATTTTTAGAAGCAAGCATCATATTTTATCATAATTAAAACACATGAAATAAAGCACATAAAATCATGTTTTGGGATGAATGACATGCTCATGATGCTATGCTTGATGAGAATGCTTATGCATGTGGTGATAGGGCTAAATGCATGCTTAACACCTAGGGTGTTACAGTTGCAGTCTTCTCTATACATCACTCACATCGAGAAACATTCTTTGTAGCCTAAAGGGGTAGTGCAATAGATTTTGTTAGTCAGATGCACCCTTTCTCCCAGTGGTAAAAATATAAATACGATACTCTGGAAAACCTCCTGAGAGAAATTCTCACCGATATCCATGTGCTTGCGGATCATTTCCTTATTGCGTTACCAAATATCTACAATGCTTAGGCTGTGGAAGAGCCTTTCTCAAAGGATCTACAATATTCAAATCCGTATGTATCTTGCACATCTTAATTTCACCTCGCCTAATGAATTCTTAAATGAGGTGAAACTTCCGCAGCACATGTTTGTTCTTCTGGTGATTCCTAGGCTCCTTAGCCTGTGCAATCGCCCCATTGTTGTCACAATGTAGATTCAATGGGCTCGATGCATTCAGAAACACACCAAGCTCAATGAGGAACCTCCTCATCCAAACACCTTCCTTTGCAGTTTCAGAAGCTGCAATGTACTCAACCTCTGTTGTAGAGTCGGTCACTGATCCCTGCTTGGAACTTTTCCAGCTTACTACACCACCATTTATCGTGAACACAAAACCTGATTGAGATTGTAAATCATATGTGTTAGTTTGTAAGCTAGCATCGGTGTAACCATTTACAACAAGCTCCTCCGCACCTCCATAGATTAGGAACACATCTTTAGTCCTTCTCAAGTACTTAAGAATGGTTTTAACAAGTGTCCAGTGACTTTCACCTAGATTATTTTTGTACCTGCTTGCAACACTTAGAGCATATGAGACATCTGGGCGAGTACATATCATGGCATACATGATGGAACCAATTGCCGAAGCGTATGGAACCTTACTCATGCGTTTGCGCTCTTCATCTGATGAAGGACACTGCTTATCGCTAAAACACATACCATGTGACATAGGCAAGAAGCCTCTTTTAGATTGTTCCTGTTGATGCAAAAGCTGATCTGCAAACACAAAGGGCTAATACCCGATTCAAACGTTATGGCGTGCCAGCCGATTTGACCTTGCAATCGACAAAGGTGGTAACTCGAACACTTTGGTCCCGACAACAGCGATGCTCCCGGATGTCATGGACAAGAGGTGCTCACGCGGAACTTTGAGAACTGTTGGGTATTCTTAACATCATTACCAAAAGTAGACTAAGGTCTCTAAATCTAGTAACGGTGCCAAAAATGCCAAACCTATCCCTCACACCACTTAAGCCAAGTTGTCATCCCCAGCATGACATGAGAGACACGGTATTGAAATATGCAATTGCTCTTCTAAATAAATAATGAATGGGATCTGCAAGCGCACAGATTAATACCGATGTAGCATTTTAACCGGGAAGTATTCCAGGTATCGTTATTTATATTTTTACCACTGGGAAGGGATTAGCAATCATCAATATTGATTACAGAATACAATATGAGATTGAGCGTCTATCATTGCATGTATAATTGAGAACATTATATCTAACTTTTCATACAGGGATAAGTGTCACATAAAAGATATATGAAGTAATGAATAGTGACAAAGATAATTAGTCTGATCTAGCCACATAATAAATATGATAAGCACCTCAATTAGATACTCTAGAAAGTCATTAGCATGGTATTAGAACGAACTACAAGAATATTCCCTAAGTTATTCTCAACTATATAGTCTAGTATTATCATAATTAGTGCAAGCATACTTAGCAATCATTGTGAGACAAGACTACGCCCATGCATAGTGATATTAGCAAGGAATATGAGAAACATAGCAATCACTCCCTGTAATAATGTTGCTCTGCCAGCCCAATACACGAGAGGGGGACTATATAAGAATCAATGAAGCTGTCACTATCACGAACTACCCCACGATCTGGCATATTGGGTACAATCGCAGATAAATACGGTATAAGCACCACGCCTACACAATATCTATCATTTACCCATGGATCCGATGGATAAACGCTATACGATCCTAAGCATGTATATAGATCCAATCTAACTAAGCCAAGTACATAACTATGATAAACTAAGAACAATATAATCTTGAATATAAGCAAGTAGAGCAAAGTCATAAGCAATATATTGAAGTAGAACAAAGTCATATTCATAATATTGAAGAACAAAGATAATTAGAAAGCAATTAGAAGCACAATTAGAGAATTACCAAGAATCCTCTTGACAGATCCGGAAACCAATCAAAGATTGACTCCTTCTAGTTGTAATCCTATGTAGCTATGCTAATCTAGATATCTAATTGATGTGGTGGCTCTAATCTTGATCAGGGGCTTCTTCTCCCTTGAAGAATAATGAATTAGGGTTGAGAGGCTCTCTCCTCCAGGGGCCAGGGGGTCTGGTTTTATAGTCCCTTCAAGTGAATATGGGCCGTTGGATCAAACCGACATAGATTGTATGGTTTAGATTCATCCTTTAGATCGGTGGAGATCTCCCACGAAGCAGAGTCCTGATTGGACTCAGGAGGTGGGCGGGCGCCCTGATCACCTGGGCGGGTGCCCAGGGTTAGGCCCCGTTTCGCCTCCGCTTCAGTCTCGTGGCTTCTGGAGTCTTCTAGATGTAAGATAATTGCGTGGCACGTTAATATCTCTATGTAATCCCGACGTGTGGGCCTTTCTTTCGTATTTCCTGATAACCCCCTGCAGAAATAGACAAACACCAAAACTCGTGGAATTCTGTCAGATAAAACCCTAAGTCTAGATGTTGATTTCATTTGGATCCTTTTCTTTGTTTATTTGATAATTAAATTTGATACATAAGGACCGTCAACAAACTCCCCCAAGCTTACCTCTTGCTCGTCCGTGAGCAAGGATAGACTCAGCTATGGATCATAGGTTGTTGCAATATCTTAAAAATTGACGGTACACATGCTTTTTTAAATAAGATCTCATCTCCGAGTTAGAGTAAACTGTCAAGACTTAAAACTTACTTACTTTACCTTCACCATGGGACTTGTAACTGTCACTTCTGTCTTGAGTAGTTAAAAGATAGAACAGTCTAGCCAAGTGCCATGTCTCTTATTCTTGATCAGCTATAGCTCTGGGATTTTTGCAGATTTTCAAATAAAACTCAGAGATTCCTTGTATGATTCTCTCAGATCTCTCTTTTGTGGTATTTCTGGATCCTTACCAAGGCAGTGATGGTATATGCCTTCTCTCAAGATATGTGGTATTTGTGGTATGAAGCATAGTGACATTATCTTATCTCTCACCCTACTTCTAATAAGGCTTTAATATCTGGAGCTCATAGGTGGGAGATAAAGTATACATACTCACAAGACATTTATCGTATAGTCAAACCATGGATCCAAAGAAACAAATCAATAAGCCAAATCAAGATGTGCATGTGTTGCGAATGAATGGTATATGGTGATGATGGTGATAACAATGGTGGAAACAATGGTGGTGGAAGTCTAATTCTACTTTGCTCTTTTGAGGGGATAATACCTTCCTTGCTTTTTGAAACTTTATGAGGAGAATGAGATGCTCTTCTTTTTCTTTCCTCTCAGGTGGGTATCTTGTACCCCTAATTCTACTATCGGACACTTGTCCATTTTTACCTCTCGTCTTACTTTTTTTCTTTTCTTTCGAGGTTCCGAGCACTTGCTCCTTTTTATTTCCTCGTATTTTTTCTTTTTTTTAGAGCACTCATCTCTTGAGATAATATAGCAAGTGGTAGTAACAAGATAACTTGAGCATTTATTTCACAAGGGAAAACAGAAATATTTTTGGTTATTCTCTCCCGGATTAGGAGTAGAATATTTTTGGGTGATTCTGGAGATAGAAATGAGTGGATATATGTGGATGGTACTTCCGGAGTAGAAGTAGCATATATGAGTGAACGTGCAAGTGAAATCTTGATTTAACCACATGACAAGCTTCTAAGGGTCTACACAGCTTGACCACACTCAATGCTCATAAGCAGTAAATAGTAAATGTGTGGCTCAAAGTCTAGCAAGCATGTATATATGGCTGTGGTAGGAATTTAAACTCTCATCATACAGGAACTCATCATGCAACATTTTAAAGATTTTCAAAGATAAAATTCTCCAGAATTCTAGCATCTCTAGGAACAGATAAACAACAGCTCAACCTTCCCATATCGTATCCGTTAACAACTTAGACTTTAGATCAAGTTTTCATTCCACAAGTTTAGGTCTAGAGCAAGCTTTAAATTATAACAGTTATGTCTAAACTTGAGAGAGAACTTAAAATGTTCAAATTAGGTAGAGCAACTATTCATCATATCCATGCTTGAGTTTTATTTAGATACAGATTAGCATAGCCACTTTATTTATTTATTAAACACACTAAGCAAAAGATATATATATAAGCATAAAATCCTTATTTGATTTTTCCATAGTTATGTATATTTATATTCTAAAATAATATAAGTATAAAGATAGACAGATAGAAATACTTATCGAGATAAATGGGGGTGCTCTCCCCCAAGCTGAATTTTGACGTAATTTCTCTTCATGTAGCTAGCAGGTGGCAGAAGTGTATTTGAAAGTCAGCAGCATTCTGACAGCGATTAGAATGTCCTCCGTCTGCTAGTCTTCTTACATTCTGTGGAGCTCAAATAGACAACAAAGCTTGTGGAACTGATTAAGTGTTAGCATAAATATCTAGCCTTTATCATGTTGAGACTCCTTAATTATTACTCTCTGTTTTTATATTTTTATTTTATAAAGCAGAAAAATATTTATTTTATTTTTATGCCACCACAGTGAATGTGCTTATGAGTTTTATGCCACTCGTATACTCACATGGGGCTTACTGTTTTTTTATATTTTTATTTTCTTTTATTTTTAAGATAGTATGAATATGATAAACTAAGTAAACTATTTAAAATAATTGAAAGGGAAAGGATAACTACCAAGTTTACCTCTTGGCAAAACGTTCGGTGTTTTTAAGTCCTCCGAACAGGACTCTCCATTTTTTTCAATTGTCCTGAGGTTCGTTGGGAGGCGTAGTCGGTACTTCCGGCGGCGCCTCCTCTTCATGTATAATTATCTTCTCTTTCCATACCTGACTCGGTGCTTTGGTCTCCTCTGGATAATTCTGTTTAAACTCTACGTCTTCTGACCTTACAACTTCTCCTTCATAGTCTGCCCATCCATCCTTGATGATCTGCCTCCTCTGGTTGCGGTTGCGTCGTTTCCTGACCTGCTTAGATTCTTCAACGATATAGTTAGGGTCAGTAAAATAACGGCGTACCTTCTCTGAGGGGAAGTGCATATGGACTTCTCCGGTTTCAATGTAGATAATTGCTTTAACGGTGCTGAGGAACGGTCTTCCAAGGATGATGGGTGGATCATACTCATCTTCTCCTATGTCAATAACCTGAAAGTCTGTGTAGACAAAGTGATCGTCTATTTTGACTGGGACATCAGTTACTATTCCTTTAACTTCTCAAAATGTCTGATCTGCCATCTGGAGCTGAATGTATGTTGGTCTTAGTGGCATGGTTCTGAACAAGAGCTGATAGGTGACTGCGGCCATTATGTTGACGCCCGATCCGGTGTCACAAGTCGTCTGGTAGAAGTTGTATCCATTTATGGAGCAGTAAATGCTTGGCGTTCCTGGGTCATCCTTCTTGGTCAAAAGCGGTGACTTAAGTTGGTGATCTTGGCCTCCATGAACTACAGTGACCATCTTAGCTGACTCGGTCCACACTTGCTTGTTCCTGTTCCTCCTGTTGGTCCTCTTCCTTGATTCACGTCTGGATTGATCTGGAATTTGTGTAGTCTTGTTCTTGAAGAAAAATGTCTCCTTTCTCCCTTTGACGTAGAAACTGATCTTGGCAGCACTAGCGTAGATGATAGCTCCCGTGGTGTTTAAGAATGGCCTCCCTAGGATGATAGGTGCTCTCTCATCATTTCCAGTCTCTACCACTACGAAGTCTGCTAGGGCATACAAGGTACCAACTCGGACGCAAAGGTTCTTCAATATTCCTTTTGGAAAAGTTATCGTCTGATATGCAAACTGTAAACACATGGTTGTTTCTAATAAAGGATATGTAAAGAATTTTTTATGGAGTACCCTAGGTATAATGTTGACACTAGAGCCAAAGTCACAGAGTACTTCTGGAACGTCCACCATGCCGATGGAGATCGGGATGACGGGGCGTCCTGGATCGCCTCTCTTGACCGGCAGGAGGTCAGTAGAGAATTTAGTGACGGGGTTACTCCAATTACTACCTGCATCAAACATGTCTACAAGATTTGCAGATTCTAATCCTTCCGGTTGTGATGGTATACCGGGGTTAGTAGTAGGAACAGCAACAGCTATTTGATTTAACAGGGATTCAATCATTTTATTAAAGCTAATTTGATTCTTGATGGCAGTAGAGAAATTATCCATTCTATTATTTATATTTTCTAGCATTTTATCATTAGATGCCAATTTCTTAGATAGGTTATCCACTAGCTTTCCTTGATTAGACACTAACTCTCTTAGAGGTGGAAAATTATTATTATTGTTGTAAGAATTGTTACCATGATAATTACCTGAGTAGTTAGGCCTCTGTTGATTCCAACCTTGATTTTGTTGAGGACTGTTTTAGTAGTTGTTGTTGTTATTGTTGATGTAGTTCACATCCTCAAGCATCTCAGGGCAGTGGTTGCCTGAGTGTCTAGTATCTCCACACTCCTCACAAGTCATGTGAGAGTCGTAGATGTGCATTCTTTCTTGTCTCCGGCTCTATCGTCGAGCTTCTTCATGAGCAGGTCTAGCTTTGCAGACAGCATGTCTACCTCCTTCAGCTGATGCATACCTCCACCTCTCTTGCGTGTCTGGGTCCTCTCTTCATTCTAGCTTTGATTGGACACCATCTTCTCCACAAGAGCTGTGGCTTGTGGTATAGTAAGTGATAAGAATGCTCCTCCAGCTACAGCATCCATGGTTTCTCGGGCACTATTGCCGAGTCCATGATAAAATGTCTGCATCAATAGCCAACTCTCCATTCCATGATGGGGACATTCTAGGATGTAGTCTTGAAAGCGCTCCCATGCTTCTGGAACAGATTCATCATTTTGTTGCTGAAAACTTGTAATCTTCCCACGGAGAGCATTGGTCTTGCCCATGGGAAAGAACTTAGCCAGGAAGTTTGTTGAGCAGAGTGCCCACGTAGTATTCTTCTCCTTTGTAGCGTAGAACCACTGCTTCGCTCTTCCTAACAGTGAGAATGGGAAGAGGCAAAGTAGTATAGCATCTTTGGAAACTCCTGATATGGTGAATGTGTTGCAAATATCCAGGAAGTGTTGTAAATGAGCACTAGCATCTTCGTGTGCCTTCCCACAGAATTAGTTGGATTGCACCATGTTGATAAGTCCAGGCTTGAGCTCAAAATTGCCATCGATCTCTGCAGCAGGTCTAGTGCGGATGTTGTCTGTAGTGGGAGCTGAGAACTCGCGGATTGATTTGTTCGCCATGGCCTCGAACTCTGAAGACAAGTTCCGGTGATCTTCTTGATTGGATGAAGCTTCTTGCTGAAGTGTTGATGATCTCTTCTTGAGCTTGGCTCTCGTCTTCTTGAATAATGCTTCGGGATTGTCAACAAAATTTCCTGGAAGATGTCTTCTATTCATACATTCCCCTGCATAAGATAAAATAGAAAAATATCGGGGTAAAACTGTACGAGAGAATAGATAAGCTCAATCATATTAGTGATGCGAATGATAACTCAAAATCTTTTATTCCATTCTTGATTAGTAATCAACCTTCCCCGGCAACGGCGCCAAAAATGCTTGTTGGGTATTCTTAACATCATTACCAAAAGTAGACTAAGTTCTCTAAATCTAGTAACGGTGCCAAAAATGCCAAACCTATCCCTCACACCACTTAAGCCAAGTTGTCATCCCCAGCATGACATGAGAGACGCGGTATTGAAATATGCAATTGCTCTTCTAAATAAATAATGAATGGGATCTGCAAGCGCACAGATTAATACCGATGTAGCATTTTAACCGGAAAGTATTCCAGGTATCGTTATTTATATTTTTACCACTGGGAAGGGATTAGCAATTATCAATATTTATTACAGAATAGAATATGAGATTGAGCATCTATCATTGCATGTATAATTGAGAACATTATATCTAACTCTTCATACAGGGATAAGTGTCACATAAAAGATATATGAAGTAATGAATAGTGACAAAGATAATTAGTCTGATCTAGCCACATAATAAATATGATAAGCACCTCAATTAGATACTCTAGAAAGTCATTAGCATGGTATTAGAACGAACTACAAGAATATTCCCTAAGTTATTCTCAACTATATAGTCTAGCATTATCATAATTAGTGCAAGCATACTTAGCAATCATTGTGAGACAAGACTACGCCCATGCATAGTGATATTAGCAAGGAATATGAGAAACATAGCAATCACTCCCCTGTAATAATGTTGCTCTGCCAGCCCAATACACGAGAGGGGGACTATATTAGAATCAATGAAGTTGTCACTATCACGAACTACCCCACGATCTGGCATATTGGGTACAATCGTAGATAAATACGGTATAAGCACCACGCCTACACAATATCTATCATTTACCCATGGATCCGATGGATAAACGCTATACGATCCTAAGCATGTATATAGATCCAATCTAACTAAGCCAAGTACATAACTATGATAAACTAAGAACAATATAATCTTGAATATAAGCAAGTAGAGCAAAGTCATAAGCAATATATTGAAGTAGAACAAATTCATATTCATAATATTGAAGAACAAAGATAATTAGAAAGCAATTAGAAGCACAATTAGAGAATTACCAAGAATCCTCTTGACAGATCCGGAAACCAATCGAAGATTGACTCCTTCTAGTTGTAATCCTATGTAGCTATGCTAATCTAGATATCTAATTGATGTGGTGGCTCTAATCTTGATCAGGGGCTTCTTCTCCCTTGAAGAATAATGAATTAGGGTTGAGAGGCTCTCTCCTCCAGGGGCCAGGGGGTCTGGTTTTATAGTCTCTTCAAGTGAATATGGGCCGTTGGATCAAACCGACATAGATTGTATGGTTTAGATTCATCCTTTAGGTTGGTGGAGATCTCCCACAAAGCAGAGTCCTGATTGGACTCAGGAGGTCGGCGGGCGCCCTGATCACCTGGGCGGGCGCCTAGGGTCAGGCCCCGTTTCGCCTCCGCTTCGGTGTCGTGGCTTCTGGAGTCTTCTAGATGTAAGATAATTGCGCGGCACGTTAATATCTCTATGTAATCCCGACGTGTGGGCTTTTCTTCCGTATTTCCTGATAACCCCCTGCAGAAATAGACAAACACTAAAACTCATGGAATTCTGTCAGATAAAACCCTAAGTCTAGATGTTGATTTCATTTGGATCCCTTTCTTTGTTTATTTGATAATTAAATTTGATACTTAAGGACCGTCAACAAGAACACGCCGAGTTTGACTCGACGAATTCCTAAGAACTCATAGTAAAAATAAAATATGACGAAGTCGTCGAAAAGTAGATGCTAGAATATGTGTAAAAACTTGTGTTTGATTGATTGATAGATATCTCATTACATTGACATGGGGTATAAATTTATACCCTATCCCAAAGAACTACAACCAGACACGACTAGAATTCGAATTCCAAATTAAACAGAGTCCGTATACAAAACGAACTCTAATAACTAAGGAAAACATTAAACTATCCTCCATAACCGATCGGTACACTGCCACAAACCAATCAGTAGACCGCCTTTCCCCGTCATCGGCAACCATTAGTACTAGTCATCGGCATGACCTCATCACTACTTCTGAACTTAGCCATATTCCATCGTTTTCCCATCGGCACCGACCCCATCGACAATTCATCTGCAAATCAGCCACCACTTTCCTGCCTACTGATCTACTCCTCATTAACTCCAGATACGTATTCAAAGATACGTGTCACAAAACGGTGTCAACACATGCCCCCAATTTTAGAGTATAAAATCATTAATGCTTCGAATTTCTCTTCAGTAATGACGCCTTTCCGCAATTACTCCCTTCGATCGGTAATTAATCACCAAATCTGAACAGCCTCAGCCTGGTCTTACAGCATGTACCTCGAATTTCCCAACTTCTCGAACCGAATGCCCCCAGAATGCGCTCATCGGCAATATTACCGTTAGAGAAAACTGCCGATGAACCGACCAGGAGATCTTGCACAGTAAGATATCTTCAAAACCATGACCGCTTGTTGTCAAATCACCTGCGCAATCCCTAGATTATCGTGCGAATAGTTACCATATCCACCTGAACATCCTCGGATTTTACGGATGCGGCAAAGAGATAAGTTAGATTTGCCCCTACCCACTTTGTCCTATAAATACTTCCTTCTCTGGTACTTTTCTTCTATCCTATCATTCTACAGCCTCATACCCATCTTTCTGGCGGCGACATTGCTTGAGAACTTCAAGAACTCCAGCAAGGACCTCCTCCAATAATCCTCCGAGTCTTCGATTCTTTCCTCTCCTCGGGAAGAAATGGCCATCAACTTCGTCGTCCCTGAGGTCAACTCACCACTCCCCTTCTCTTTTACACTTTTGTTGTACTCTTGTTCATCTGTGAATCTATTTACTGAGTACTTTTTTCTTCTCTTTGTTCTATCTCTTTCCTGTTCTTTCAACCATCAAACCCTTTAGGAATTAGCCGATAAGATCGTGATTCCTACCGATCAACCTCACTTCCAGTGTCTCGGTCCATTGGGAAACCCAGATCCCACCAATCTGATAAATGCAGAGACAAATAGGATCCCTTTTAGAGCCGAGAATTTCTCTTTAGACCTGTGGAAAGACACTTTCCGTTCTTGGCCTAGTCCTACCAAGGGATGGAAAGATTGGTTCCTAAGAATCGGCAATTCAAATGAAGTCCAATGGGGTGAGCGGAAATTAGACCAGTGTATCAGGCTATCTATTGCCGATATGAAGAGGAACGAGTCGCTGCTGATAGCCGCTTCATACTTTTGGTCAGACATCCTTAATGCTTTTTGTATTCGGCCATGGTCCTGCTTCGCCTACTCTTGCTGACGTACTTATGCTCACTGGCTTAGATATATCAACTGCCGATAACAGTCATCTGTTAGATAACAAGCCTAGTTCTAAGGTAGAAACTCGCAGTATCGGCGGTTGGTCTGGGTATATTCAGAAGTACCGAAAACAGGATCTGTTGGGGAAAGGGAACATGCCATTTTTCTGAATATGTGGCTAGATAAGTTTGTATTTTGCGGCCGATCGGTAGGACCAACTTCTGTTTTCCTATCGGCAGCAGAAAGATTAGCCAGCGGTGGTTGTTTTCCCCTTGGCCGATACCTGTTAGGTTCTGCTTATCACCTTCTTCACAAAGTTGCCGAGAAGCTTTTGCTAGGCCAACCCATCGGCAACTTAGGAGAACCCTGGTGGTTTATCAACATGTGGCTCAACGTTCACATGCATAAGCGCCTCGGATTCAACCTCTTCTCACAGCGCTTTCCTAGAGACATAGCCGAAGATTATGAATTGGATGATGAAGAATCGGCAACTCGCCCCCCTTTGAACTATGGTGAAGCTGCCATAGTTTTACCTGGTACAGGTGGGAACGAAGACCAGGTCAGCCGATTCTTCTAGACTCTCTATGAGGGTCTAGCCAAAGACCAACGGGCATGGATGCCTTATGAGGATACAGAAACCAGATTCCCACTCACTTTCCACCCCTTTGATAATGCCCTCAACAAGGACCACGATCAGATGATAGCAATTATCACTCCGAGAGCGATACCAGTGAACTTTTTTGGCAGTGGGAAAACCTCGAGCATCACCTATGAGTTCTACAATCCATCGGCACTGGCTCGTCAACTGGTCTTTGGACAGCTGCCGATTGCACTCTGCTATGCTGATGTGGTGAAGCCAAGGGAGACCATAACCAGCGGCCTTGAGTGGATCAGAATAGCCCAACTCCCACCAAATGCCGATACGTCAGACATTGATCTATCGGCCTGGATCCCATCTCTCTTCATTACTCAAGCATACAAACAGTGGTGGGAGGAGTGGAAAGAGCACCTGTTCTATAGATCGGCTCTCACATACCGCGGCATGATCGACCCCAAGTACAAAGTCCCTGAGAATACTGTAAGTCTTCAACCGATACTTCAATCCATTTATTACTTTTATTCTTATCGGTAACTTACTTCCTCCATTTAAACAGGTCGACCATACACCACCGACAGTCAGCAGGAGCGGAAAGCCGATCGAACTCCTTCCATCGGGCCCGATTTCCCTGATCGGCAACAATGCACCAAGCCTGGTGGCTTTAATGCACCGAAACATGCGTTTCAAGAAGATCACCACCAGACGAGCAAAGACATCTCCATCGATTGCTGCTACTGCTTTGGCACAAGCTTTCAAGGTAAATCCCTGACTTCTTCGATTTATACCGATTCCATTCTATACTTACACAGTCTTTTCTGGATACATCGGCTGCTATGGGAACTTCATCGGTAACTTCTGTCTTTTAGCAGAAATTCTCATCAACACTCTGTTATATTTTATAAAACCTTTGTTGTTGTATCAGCAAACTAGCAAATCGGCAAGGACCAGAAGTACCAAGACAAGTGCCGATGCCCCCCAATCCAGCCAAGTCAAGAGAAAAGGCCCCAAAAGCACCAACCTACAAGCAAAACGTCAGAGGACAGCACTACCTTCTTCTCCTCCCCCAGTATCGCCGATTCATGTAGAATCGTCCCCTTCTTCACCAAAAGTTCAGACACAGCAAGCACCATCTCCACCTCAGCCACAAGAAGCACCTCAGCCACAAGAGACATCAATCGATGTACTTGAGCAGACCGCCGATCCAGTGGATCCAATCATATCATCGGTGGTCTCCTCGGAATAGATAAGTCCTGTGCCTCCTCAAGGTAAAGTACTACCCACAAAATTATCACTAATGGATTTACTTTTTTCAATTTATAATTATCTTTATTATTTCTTAGTTGACATCGTTCCATCGGCAACTCCAGCCGATCATCCTATGGTACCATCGGCCTCAACTAGTCAATGGTGAGAAATAGCTCTGAAACAAGTAAATCACCTGATCTTTATCCCTTATATCACTTAATACTTGATCATCAAATAACTTATCTCATTTTTCTCCAGGAACAAGACTCTCCGGACAACTTGTTTTCTTTCGCCATTGAGATCTCTGATGATGAAGGCGAGGAAGCAAGCTCCTCCCAAGCAATAGGAATTTCATCGGCAGATATCAGAGCAAAACTGGAAGATCTGCTGGCCCTGCTACATCAAGACACTGCTCAACTGGTCGTTGATTCTGATCCAGCCAAGGCTCTGTTCAAAGCTCTTAGGGGTCAAATCCCTGCCGATGCCGAAGAGATCCTTTTCCAGGCTGCACACTTGGAGAGCCGCCAGCTCCAGTACCAAAAGGCTACCCAACGCCTTGCCGATAGAGCCACCCATGCCCAACACTCAAAGGAAGTAATGCAAGTAAAACGCCTTGCCGATGAGAAGCACAAGAGCATCGGCATCCTACAGTCCTCAGGGGAGACACTAAGGCAGAAGATCTCCGATCTGTCGGCAAAAAGGGAAGCCCTGCTGGCAGAGCTCAAGCAAGTAGAAGAGTTGAAGCGAAATGATCAGCTACCCTTCAGCAAGAAGAAAATCAGCTACCCGAAATGATCAAGACCCTTCAGCAAGAACAAAACATTCAAGCCCGTAAGGCACTGCAGATGAAGAAGAAGTTGAAGCCAGTGGAGGGCTCTGCCGATGAAGACATCAGGGAGATAGAAGAAGCCGATCAAATTCGTCTGCGTGCCATATCGGCTATCCAAGCCTTGCTGAATATATGAGCTCTCCATCGGTGGCATGTCTTGTTCTGCCTTTAGAAACTGCTGACTATTTTGGTCTAGCCGATAGGACTGTTATCGGCATCCTTTTAAAACATCATACTCTAGCCGATAGGAATGTTATCGGCACTTAAACTTTCATGCATCGACCCAAATGCTCGGGTAATACTTCTTTAAATACTTTCCATTTAAAGCTCTAGGAAATTCAACTCCTTTGAGAGTCTCCAAAATATAAGCATTACCAGGAGCAGACCGATTTATCCGATAAGGACCTTCCCAATTAGGAGACCATTTGCCAAACTTTGAACTTTTAGTCTCAATCGGTAATATTAGTTTCCACACCAAATCTCCATCGACAAACTCCTTAGCTTTTACTTTTTTATCATACCACCTAGCAACTCTCTTTTTATTTTCTTCTATACTTATCAAAGCCCTCAGCCGATGTCCTGCTAAATCGTCTAACTCATCTTTCATCAAAGTAGCATAGCCATCGGCAGCCAACTGGTCTTGAAAAGATAGTCGCCTAGATCTGGTCTTAATTTCCCATGGTAGCATTGCATCGTGCCCATACACCAACTGATAAGGTGAAACTTTAGTCGACCCATGACATGCCATCTGATATGACCATAAAGCTTCACTCAACAATGTATGCCACCTCCTAGGATTTTCTTCAATCTTTCATTTGATGAGTTTAATAATTCCTTTGTTAGACGCCTCGGCCTGCCCATTGGCTTGAGCATAAAGAAGAAGAATTCAACACTTTAATCCCCATACCGATTGCAAATTCATCAAACTCTCCCGATGTAAACATGGTACCCTGATCGGTAGTAATTGTTTGAGGAATACCAAATCGGTAAACAATATGCTCTTTCACAAAATCAATCAAATTAGCCGATGTTACTTTCTTCAAAGGAATAGCTTCAACCCACTTAGTGAAATAATCAGTGGCAACTAAGATGAACTTATGCCCTTTGCTTGATGGCGGGTAAATCTGGCCGATTAGATCATTAGCCCATCCCCGGAACGGCCAAGGCTTAATAATGGGATTCATAGATGATGCGGGTGCCCTTTGAATATTGCCAAATTTCTGACATTCTTGACACCCTTTGAAATATTTAAAGCAATCCTTGAGTATAGTCGGCCAATAATACCCGTTTTTCCTAATCATCCATTTCATCTTAAAAGCCGACTGATGCGCTCCACACACTCCTTCATGGATTTCACCCATCAAACTTTTAGCCTCATCATCACCTAAGCACTTGAGAAGAACTCCATCTATTGTTCGATAATAAAGCTCATCCCCAAGGAGTACATACTTGGTAGCTTGAAGCCTGACACGCCTCTCAACCTTTTTAGATGGATCTTTTAAATAATCAATGATCTCCTTTCTCCAATCATCGGCACCGATTGTCGATAACGTGTTTAATATGGGTTGATATCTCGAGGCATGTGGAGCCAACCGATTAGCCTCTTCATTATGTAATCAAGGAACATGCACTAATCGGAAATCCTTGAATTCCTTTAATAGCTGCATACTCTTTTCATAATAGGTTATCATCTCGCTTTGGCATTCATAAATTCCAGCCAGTTGATTTATAACAAGCATAGAATCACCAAAGATTTCAACAGCATCAGCATGAACCTCTTTTAACAATTCCAACCCTTTGATCAAAGCTTGATATTCAGCTTGATTATTTGTTGACGTGGCAACAATCGGCAAAGAAAACTCATACTTCTTTCCCTGAGGAGAAACTAATACTATACCGATTCCTGCCCCCCGGTCACACGTAGATCCATCAAAGAAGAGCGTCCAAGGAACAATTTCCAAAGTCCCAACTACACAACAATGCTAGGTCACAAAATCGGCCATAATCTGCCCTTTAACTGCCTTAGCCGATTCGTAACGTAGATCAAATTCCAACAGTGCCAAAATCCATTTACCGATTCTACGACTCATAATCGGCATAGATAGCATGTATCGGACTACATCATCTTTGCATATAACAGTGCATTCGGCCGATAGCAAATAATGTCTCAACTTAACACATGAAAAGTATAAGCACAAACATAACTTTTCAATTGCCGAATACCTGGTCCCAGCGTCAATCAGTCTTCTACTTAAATAATAAATCACACACTCGTTCCCTTCAAATTCTTGAATCAAAGCCGAACCGATGACCATCCCATCGGTAGACAAATATAATTTGAAAGGCTTCCCTTGCTGAGGTGGAATCAGGACTGGAGGATTTGTTAAATAATTCTTGATTTCATCCAAAGCTGATTGTTGCTCTTTTCCCCACACAAACTCTTGATCGGCTTTCAATTTAAGTAAAGGACTAAAAACACGAATTTTACCAGACAAATTAGATATAAACCGCCTGATAAAATTTATCTTGCCGATCAAAGACTGGAGTTCAGTTTTGTTGGTAGGAGCAACTATTTTGTTAATGACATCAATAGATCTCCTACTAATTTCAATTCCTCTCTGATGCACCATGAAACCAAGAAATTGCCCTGCCGATACACCAAATGCACACTTGGTAGGATTTATCTTCAACCCATGTTTCCTTGTGCACTCCAACACCTTTTGCAGATTGGCAAGATGCTTTGTGAAATCCCCAGACTTAACCACCACATCATCAATGTAAATCTCTACCAGCTTGCCGATGAGCTCAAGAAAGATAAAATTCATAGCCCTCTGATAAGTAGCACCAGTGTTTTTCAAACCAAAGGTCATGACTGTCCACTCAAACAACTCAACATGACCAGAACATCTAAACGCGGATTTTGAAATATCTTCTTCAGCCATGAATATCCTGTATTGCCATCCATAAAGCTAATGATCCAATGTCCAGCCACAACATCAACTAGCAAATCGGCAACTGGCATTGGATAACCATCCATCGGCGTAGCCTTGTTAAGATTCCTGAAATCAATGCAGACTCGAAGCTTCCCATTTTTCTTATAAACTGGAACGACATTGGAGATCCACTCGGCATACCGACATTGCCGAATAAATTTAGCTTCGATAAGTTTAGTTATTTCGGCCTTAATATCAGGAAGAATATTAGGACTACATCGGCGAGCTGGCTGCTGATGTGGCCGAAATCCAGATTTGATAGGTAACCGATGTTCGACAATAGATCGGTCCAAACCAGGCATCTCGGTATAATCCCAAGCAAAGCAATCTTTATATTCCTTTAACAAATCAGTTAACTGTTGCTTACACTCAGAATCTAACTTAGCACTAATAAACGTATGCCTAGGCCTATTACCATTACCTATATCTACTTCCACTAAATTGTCGGCCGATGTAAATCCTTGGCCTAATTTTCCATCATCGGCGAACATATCCATTAAAACTCTTCATCAGAACCGACTGCTTGGATCGGTGGAATTTCGTAATCGGCAACCTTGAGAAAATCCTTCTCCTAAATTTCTCTCGAGATGCATCTAGTTCTTTCATAAGTATCTGCCTCTGCCGTTGCTATGACATACGAAGAATCCCCTAGGACAATCTCAATGTTGTCACGTACCAACTGAACCAAACACTGGTGCATTGTAGATGGGATACAACAATTAGCATGGATCTCCCCAATAGTAGATTATAAGCACCCTTTCCACCGATGACGAAGAATGTTGTCGGCAAGGTTTTGCTGCCGATAGTCAACTCAACACATATGGCTCCCTTGACTGGAGACACATTTCCTTCAAAGTCCTTTAACATCATAACGGTCTTGGTCAAGTCTTGATCTCTTTTTCCAAGCTTCCAATAGACTGCATACGGCATAATATCGATAGCAGCCCCACCATCAACAAGTATCTTGGTCATCGGCTGCCCATCAACCCTACCTTTGACAAACAGAGCTTTAAGATGCTGTCTTTCATTGTCGGTAGGCTTTTCAAAGATAGCCTTCATTGGATCCAGAGCCAACTGAGCTATCTGGTCGGAAAAATCCACCTCTTCATCATCACTAAAAGGCGCAAGGAATTCCATCAACAACATGAATACCATGTTAACACCTGCCGATGGCCCTTTTCCTTTAGGATCTGGCTGTTGCTGATCTTCAGACTTAGCAGAATTTTCGCCTTTATTCAGCTCTTCTTGCCTTTCACGCTGCGGCCTTCTTCTCTGTGTCCTAGTCAACCCTTTTGGACACCCTGGAGGAAGTTATGGCTGCCTTACCGATTGACGACGACTTTCCCTTGTCTCCACTCGATAAGTATTACCATCTCTGCAAAATATGAATTCATCGGGAACTCGTGCATTTGCCATTTCTTCAAGCTCTTCTTGGTTTCTGGGAAAATATCCGACACGGTCACCAAGCCTGTCATGCACACTTAGCCTGCCCCCCAGCCGATCATGAACTGATGCTCTTCCCCTAATCGGCCCATCAAAACGCCGATCATTGTTCTGATACTGCCGATTTAGTCTATCATACCGATCATAGCCATTGCATTCAGGGTAGTCTCTAACAGTTGGTAGCTTGATGTTTTGCTCCCAACAGTATATGAAAAATGGATAATTCCAGTGATCTTTATGTCGATTCCACTCTTGTCGGCGTCTTTCTTCTTCTCTACGACGATCCTCCTGTTGGCGTCGATACCGATCTTCACATTGCTACCAGGTCTCCCGATGCCTTCTATGAGTTATCACAATGCCAGATCGGGGAAGTCTTCCTGAATTGGTCCCTTCCTGGATCAAACCTTTGCCTTTGGCATCATCGGCAGTAATCTGGTGCTGAGGATCTACCGATGCACTTCTTTCAGCTGCTTCTGACGTCAAGACTTTGGTTTTTCCCTTAGCATCCAACATATTTGTAGAGAAAGGATGATGATCGATCTTCATCGGCTTCTGAGCTTTGAAATTATCAAATTTAATTCTCCTAGATTCTATAGCCGATTGCAACTGCTGCTTGAAAACTTTACACTCATTTGTACTGTGAGACGTTGCATTATGCCACTGGCAGTATTTCATTTTCTCTAATTCCTCAGCCGATGGAATCACATGATTGGGTGACAACTTGATTTGCCCTTCCTGAAGTAGAAAGTCAAATATCCTATCGGCTTTGGTAATATCAAATGCAAACTTTTCTGGTTCCTTATGCCCAAAAGGGCAAGAGATCGGCTTCTTATTCTTCACCCATTCTGCCAAGCCGATGATTGGTTCTTCATCAGAATCTGAGCTTGTTGCCTCATCGATGAATGACAACATTTTATTCCATGCCCTCTTAGGTTCAAAAGGTTTGATATCTTGGTCAGAAATCTTCTGCACTAAATGACTCAGGCTTTCGAACTCTTGAGAAGCATATTTGTCTCTGATATGTGGCAACAATCCCTAGAAAGCCAAATCGGCTAGCTGCCGATCGTCCAGAATCAGACTATAGCATTTATTCTTAACCTCTGGCAATCTTTGCACAAAGCTTTCAACCGATTCATCATTGCGTTGCTTCAGCTTGACTAAATCGGTAATCTTCTTCTCATGAACCCGAGAAAAGAAATATTTGTGGAATTTCTTCTCTAGATCGGCCCAAGTAATCACTGAATTAGGAAGTAATGATATAAACCAAGTAAAAGCCGATCCAGACAAAGATGATGAGAACAAGCGAACACTTAACTCATCTCTGTTAGCAGCTTCTCCACACTAGATGATGAACCTGTTAACATGTTCCATAGTTGATGTATCATATTGCCCAGAAAACTTGGTGAAATCTGGTACCTTGTACCGATTTGGAAGAGGAATTAAGTCATATGCAAGAGGATACGGTGTCCGATAAGAGTAAGTGTTGACTTTGGGTTTTATCCCAAATTGGTCTCTCATCACTTTAGCTATCTTATTAGCCCAATAAGCATCGGCATCGTGCCAATGAGGTGGTTGTGGATCTGGCACCTACTGATAAGCTTCCACATGTCTCTAAGGTGCACGATCTCCATGAAACATTGGATTAACCATCGCCTACTGACCACCAAGTTGCTGGCCAAGATTCATTGGCTAGTTGATCAACCCTTGATTCTGAAACCCAGGTTGGACTGGTCCCTGTTGAAACCCTACAGCCTCATGATTTTGCTGAGGCATCTGTGGAAAGACAAACTGCCCTGTCCATCCATTATTAACATTCATCGGCGTAGGTCCTGCCGATGACTGGTAATTGGGCATCATCATTGAATTGACATACCCTGGCTGTGTCATAAACCTTTGCTGCGTCGGCATTGGATCTGCCGATGCATTAGGCATCTGGAACGTTGGCGCTTGAGAATTCCCAGTGAAAAGTCTTGCAGTAGTAGTTGTACAATACTGGGGATTCTGAGTCATCGGCGAGCTTGGAGGTGCCGATGCCATAGGAGCCTTGCCTGTCACGTCAGCCACTTGAGATGTTCTAGGACCTTTTGCCATCAATTCTGGGGGCATACCATAACCCCACCAATTGATAGGAACAGACCCTAACATTGCCGATGCCAATAAATCCGTAGCAAGTTTGATTTGCCCGTCCAATGTTGATGGATTAGTTGTCATCGGTGTAGATTGCGCACTAGTCATCCCTAACGTGCTTGGAGGGGAAGTAACTTCTGCACCCACAACGGCCGTAGTAGCCGATGGAGCCGTAACCACCGATGATCCTAGCTGATGCTAGGTAGGACCCACATAAGATGGTGGTACTTGTCCTTCTTTGAAAGTTCTAGCCACAACATTAAAAACCGTATTGGACAGTACACCAGATTGATTGATCAGAGCACGGTTGACAGCACTATCAACCATCTCTTGCAATTTACCAGGATTGGCTTCAAAAGTTATTTGCCGAGGTGCCGACAATGCTTCCTTTTGGATCACCTCACCACTCCTGTTGATACTGAAGGATTTCAAGCATAGCTGCTTGTAGTCCTCCATGGCTTTTGCCATAGCTTGCTTCTGCTCGTCTCTAAGATTGGCTTCCGTCACAGGGATGACGTTCTCCAAGTCGAAATTATTGTTCGACATGTTGATCTTGATCTTGAATCTCTGTCCCACTGGGCGTGCCAAAAGATGTGTTGATGCAAAAGCTGATCTGCAAACACAAAGGGCTAATACCCGATTCAAACGTTAAGGCGTGCCAGCCGATTTGACCTTGCAATCGACAAAGGTGGTAACTCGAACACTTTGGTCCCGACAACAGCGATGCGCCTGGATGTCACAGTCAAGAGGTGCTCATGCGGAACTTTGAGAACACGCCAAGTTTGACTCGACGAATTCCTAAGAACTCATAGTAAAAAGAAAATATGACGAAGTCGTCGAAAAGTAGATGCTAGAATATGTGTAAAAACTTGTGTTTGATTGATTGATAGATATCTCATTACATTGCCATGGGGTCTAAATTTATACCCTGTCCCAAAGAACTACAACCAGACACGACTAGAATTCGAATTCCAAATTAAACGGAATCCGTATACAAAACAAACTCTAATAACTAAGGAAAACATTAAACTATCCTCCATATCCGATCGGTACACTGCCACAAACCAATCGGCAACCCCTGCATCTTTCCCCATGACCATCGGCAGACCGCCTTTCCCCGTCATCGGCAACCATCAGTACTAGTCATCGGCATGACCTCATCACTACTTCTGGACTTAGTCATATTCCGTCGTTTTCCCATCGGCACCGACCCCATCGGCAATTCATCTACAAATCAACCACAACTTTCCTACCTGCCGATCTACTCCTCATTAACTCCGAATACGTATTCAAAGATACATGTCCAAAAACGGTGTTAACAGTTCCATGTTGAACCGTTTCAACACCTTGTCTATATATGTGTCTTGGCCTAATCCTATTAGCCTTTTGGACCTATCTCTATAGATCTTAATGCCCAAAATGTATGCTGCTTCTCCTAAATCCTTCATAGAAAAACTATTATTTAGTGAAGTCTTTACTGATTGCAACATTGGAATGTCATTCCCAATCAATAATATGTCATCCACATATAAGATTAGAAATACAACAGTGCTCCCACTTTCCTTCTTGTAAACACAAGGTTCTTCTTCATTCTGACGGAAGCCAAAACCTTTGACCACTTCATCAAAATGAATATTCCAACTCCGAGATGCTTGCTTTAATCCATAAATGGATTTCTTAAGCTTGCATATTTTTCTAGCATTATTAGGATCAACAAAACCTTTGGGTTGTATCATATACACGTCCTCTTCCATTCCATTTAGAAATGCTGTTTTAACATCAATCTGCCATATCTCATAATCAAAATATGTAGCAATTGCTAGAATGATCCGGATAGATTTAAGCATCGCTACTAGCGAGAAAGTCTCGTTGTAGTCAATTCCTTGAACTTGCCTAAAACCCTTTGCGACAAGTCGAGCTTTATAGATGTGAACATTTCCATCCATATCCTTTTTCTTTTTATAGATCCATTTGCACTCTATGGGTCTAACCCCATCAGGCGGATCAACCAAGTTCCAAACTTGATTGTCTCCCATGGAATCTATCTCGGATCTCATAGCACTTTGCCATTTCACAGAATCTGGGTCCATCATTGCTTCTGCATAATTTGTAGGTTCGTCATCGTCTAACAATAACAATTCCCCCCGCAATTCGTGAAGTCATGCTGATCTTCGTGGTTGTGGTGGTGTTTCTACTACCACGGGCGTCTCAACATGTTTTGCTATGTTAGCATCGCTCGTAGAGTCATCCCCAACTGGTTCATCTTAAACTTCTTCAAGATAAACCTTTGTCCATTTTTCTCCCTTTTGAGAAACTCTTTCTCTAAGAAAACACCATTTTGAGTAACAAACACTTTGCCCTCTGTCCGGTTATAGACATAATACCCTAAAGTTTCCTTTGAGTATCCCATGAAAAAGCACTTGTCTGATTTGGGTGTTAGTTTATCTGATATAAGTCGTTTGACATAAACTTCACAACCCCAAATTTTTAGAAAAGACAAACTAGGACACTTACCAGTCCACATCTCATATGGTGTCTTAACTACAGACTTAGATGATACCCTATTTAAAGTGAAAGCGGCTGTTTCTGGAGCATATCCCCAAAATGATAAAGGTAGGTCTGACTGGCTCATCATAGATCGAACCATGTCCAACAAAGTTTGATTACATCGCTTAGACACACTGTTCCTCTGAGGTGTTCTAGGTGGTGTAAGTTGTGGAATGATTCGACAACTCTTTAGATGATTGCTAAATTCGTGACTCAAATATTCGCCTCCATGATCAGATCGCAAAGCTTTAATTTTCTTGCCACGTTGATTCTCTACTTCATTCTAAAATTCTTTGAACTTTTCAAATGTTTCAGACTTATGTTTCATTAAGTAGACATATCCATATCTACTAAAATCATCAGTGAAAGTTATGAAGTATTGGAATCCGCCTCTAGCTGTCGTGCTCATTGGTCCACATACATCAGTATGTACAAGTTCCAATAAGTCAGACGCTCTCTCAGGAAAACCTGTGAAAGGTGCCTTGGTCATCTTTCCCAATAAGCAAGACTCACATGTCTCGTATGATTCAAAATAAAACGAAGTTAAAAGCCCATCTTCATGGGGCCTCTTCATGCGATTCTCACTTATATGACCCAAACGACAATGCCACAAATAAGTAGGACTTAACTCATTAAGCCAAGGCCTTTTAGAACTAGCATTATAGATAGGTGCATCATCAAGATTTAAAATAAATAACCCATTCACAATGGATGCATAAGCCACAAATATGTCATTCTTAGAGATCACACAGCCATTGTCTTTGTTCACAAATGAATAACCATCCTTCATCAAACATGAAGGAGACACAATGTTTCGACTTAAACTAGGAACAAAATATCAATTATTCAATTCCAAAATAAATCCCGATGGTAGATGAAGTTGCTTCATCCCAACGTTCAACGCAGCAACTCTTGCATTATTGCCCACGTGGAAATCAACTTCTCCCTTTTCAACACTTCTACATCTTATCATTCCCTACATCGTATTGCAAATATGAGCAACCGATCTGGTATCAAATACCCAAGAATTAATATAAGAGTTAGCAAGGAAAATATCCGTAACATAAACAACAAGTGTATGAGCAGCGGAAGTACCTTTACCACCGCCATCCTTCTTCAAGGACACCAAGTACAACTTGCAGTTTCTCTTCCAGTGACCTTTTCCCTTACAGTGAAAGCACTGAGCATCAGCATCTGGGCCAGCCTTAGGTGTAGGTGGGTTTGGCTTATAGATCTCATCCTTAGCCTTGCCCTTTTTCTTCTTCCAAGCGTTGCCCTTCTTTCTCTTATAGTTAGGCTTGTTTTAGACAGCCAATACTTGGCTACTGCCTGCACTCTTCTTGATGTCAGCCTCTACTGTTTTTAGCATGCCACACAACTCATTCAAGCCCTTCTCCGCCCCATGCATATGGCAGTTCGAGATGAAGTTTCCATAACTGGGTGAAAGAGACGAGAGAATGAAATCAGTAGCCAACTCTTGGCTAATTGGGAAGCCTAGCTTCTCCAACCTCTGAGTGTAACCAACCATCTTGATTACATGTGGGCCAACTACTGTGACCTCTGCTAGCTTGCAATCAACAAAAGCTTTTGAGACTTGGAACCTTTCAGTTCTAGCCTCAGCCTAGAACATATCATTAAGCGCTATGCTAATATCATACGCTGCATGATTATTTTCGAACTGCATCTACAGCTCAGGTTCCACACAAGCAAGCATGAGGCAACTCACTTCAAGATCAGCATCACATGCTTTCTTGTAAGCGTTCTTCTCGGCAGTAGATGCATTATCCTCAGGTGCTTCTGGTAATGGGGTGTCTAGAATCTCTTCCTTTTTCTCAGCCTTGAGAACAATTCTCAGGTTACGGATCCAATCCACATAGTTTGATCCATTCAACATATCTTTCTCAAGAATTGAGCACAAAGTAAATGTTTGATTGGTGGGCGCCATTAATCTACAACAAAAGGAATGCAAAATACTAAGACAACATATCCAAGACAGAGTAAATAATATTAAATAAAATCTACTCCCACTAAAATCAATATCCCTCAATTGATACTTAGTGATTCAAGACCCACAACTAACAAGTATACTAGTGAGCTTTAGCATCACCACTAGTAGACATGGTAGTTCGGTAAACAACTCCTTGCTAATCATATCACATATGACTCTTGTTGTTGGGATGGCATCTCTATGCTTGTGTTACCCAACTACTTATGCTCCAAGGTCCCTAACTGTTAGGATGACCTTGTTCAAGAAAACCAACCCTTCTGCAGTAAGTATCCGATACGAACCTGCCTAGTCAAGGAAAACCAGTGACACCCTAATTTCATAGACCTACCACCGATTGTACAAGACACATGACAGTGCAAGGTTTGGGGGAGCATGTAACTTAAACATTGCTGAGGGATCGTTCTACTTCACTACCGCGTGCATGTAGACAAAACATCATCGCATATGAAAGTAAAACATAGTAAGAATGGCATTAACACAGATATGACTTGGTATAGCCCATTATCACTTTGGGGATCTCCATCTCCATCTCCATGATCCATGTACGCCATCCTCCAGTAATGATTCCACCAAGACTAGCTATCACTAACGCAAGACTGTGAATCAAAATTACATAGTCGTGGGTAGGATCATCACAAATTGGCACGCAGGCCATTACATCAGGTAGATAATATCTATGTGGCTCCAGCCATATTGTCATTATCATGACGTGCAAGCCATGATTTTATTACATACATGCATCACATACACATAAGGGCTATACCAGTGATGAATCCCTGCAAAATAGAGTTAACCGATTCGGACATCTAAACTTGCAGGGCCAAAAAACTCTATTTTCCTGACCTTTTTTCGCAATTCTAATTTCACCGAACATAGTTTCACATGGAGAATTGAATGTAAATTTTTTTTCTCTATGATTTTTGTTTAGAGATCGTCTCAATCTAAGTTACGGATCAAAAGTTACGGCTGTTCTACCGAACAACACTTTGCCCGGCAATCCACCGCCCGGCAGTAGATCCCATCTACTACCGCCGCGCATCACATGCGCCCGGCACTTGACCTAGAGTTCAATTAGATCAATCTGATTGATCTCTATCTCACCATTACTGGGTTTACATGTATCACTTAACTTGGATGACGGAATTCCGACCGGTACGAGTAGATCATTACAATACCAGCACAACAAAACCTTGAACCAAGATCATGAGACTCATCTAAAACTGCACATATCTCTATAAGTACTGTTGATATTTGGGAACGCAATAAGGAATTGATCCGCAAGCGCACGGATATCGGTGAGCATTTCACCCGAGAGGTTATCCAGAGTATCGTATTTATATTTTTACCACTGAGAGAAAGCATGCATCTGACTAACCAAATCTATTGCTACTACCCTTTAGGCTACAAAGAATGTTTCTCGATGTGAGTGATGTATAGAGAAGACTGCAACCGTAGTCTCATTCTAACGTTGGTACGGATGATCTACTGTTCTATTAGGGAAGCTTACGGAATCTAGACACCACAGAGGATGTTCGACCCGCACCTATAAACCTACCCGTCCTGCTAACGAGATGTGGGATGCAAAGGTAACTCGGAAATGTCACGTTCCTCGCTACTACCACGGTCCAGCTAGTCAGGGGATATCTATGAGTACCCTAGCCCAAACACCACGTTTACGCTAGCAATGATTACTCTAAACTCAACCGGAAGAGATTAAAGTAAACTCATAAACCAAAGAACAATAAAACAAGAACTTACTAGAATTAGAAGTCGAATTAGTGAAGAATCCTAGGAGCAAGCCTCGGGTTAGGAGACTTGATCCCGCAGGTAAAACCTCGGAGTAGACACCGACAGGCCGGGCTTCCTCCGATCTACACCTCCACTCTATCTCTCTCAATCTAGTAGAAACTAGAAGATCTAATTCTACTCACATTGGATGCTAAGCCTAAACAAATATTTATTTAGAGGAGAGGTATTCCTTCGAGGGCTCCTCTCAACTCTATGATGAACTTGTCTCCTCCAGGGGCCTGGGGGTCTGATTTTATAGTCCCCTCAAGTGAACGTGAGCCGTTGGATCACACCGACATTGATTGGACAGTTATCCTTGATCCTTTAGGTCGGTGGAGCATGGTCCCCGAAAAGAGTTCTGATTGGGGTCCAGGTCAGGGTGGGTGCCCTGCCCCCGGGCCCGTTCGCCTTCCCGTTCGTTTCCGTGGCTTCTAGAGTCTTCTAGATGACAGAAAATTGCACAGCACGTTAATATCTCTATGTAAACCTGACGTGTGGGCCTTTCTTCCATATTTCCTGATAACCCCCTGCAGAAATAGACAAACACCAAAACTCATGGAATTCTGACAGATAAAACCCTAAGTCTGGGTGTTGGTTGCATTTGGATCCTTTTCTTTATTTATTTCATGATTATTTTTGGTACTTAAGGACCGTCAAAAACTCCCCCAAGCTTACCTCTTGCTCGTCCCTGAGCAAGGATGAACTCAAGAGTTTCTGCAGTGGTTTCATGCCTAAAAAGTAAGATCTCATCTCTGAGTTTGAGTAAACTGTTTAGACTTAAAACTTACTCATTTGACCTTTCACCATGGGGCTTGTAACCTTCACTTGTGTCTTGAGCAGTTAAAAGATAGAACGGTCAAGTTAAGCGCCATGTCTCTTGTTCTTTGATTAACTATAGCTCTGGAGTTTTTTTTTCCAGATTTTCAAATAAAACTCAGAGATTCCTTGTATGACTCTCTCAAATCTCTCTTTTGTAGTATTTCTGGATCCTTACCAAGGCAGTAATGGTATATGCCTTCTCTCTCACCCTACTCTAATAAGGTTTTGATATCTGGAGCTCATATGTGGGAGACAGCTAATACATACTTACAAGACATTTATTGCATAGTCAAACTATGGATCCAGAGAAACAAGTCAATAAGCCAAATCAAGATGTGCATGTGTGGCGAATGAATGGTGTATGGTGATGATGGTGATAACAATGGTGAAAGTCTAATTCTAATTTTGCTCTTTTAAGGGGATACATACCTTTCTTGCACTTTGAAGCTTTTTGAGGAGAATGAGATGCTCTATATTTTTCTTTTTCTTTTCTCTCAGGTGGGTATCTTGTACCCCTAATTCTACTGTCGGACACTTGTCCATTTTTACCTCTTGTCTCACTCTTTCTTTTCTTCGAGGTTCCGGTCACTTGCCCCTTTTTATTTCCTCGTATCCTTCATTTTTTTACTAGAGCACTTATCTCCTGAAATAATATAGCAAGTGGTAGTAACAAAGATATCTCGAGCATTTATTTCACAGGGAATAACAGAATTAGGAGAATGTTTTTGGCTATTCTCTCCCGGATTAGGAGTAGAATAATTTTAGGTAAATCTAGAGATAGAATTGAGTGGATGTATGTGGATGCGTACTTCCTGAGTAGAAGTAGCATGTATGAGTGAACGTGCAAGTGGATCTTGATTTTAACCACATGACAAGCTCCTAAGGGTCTACATAGCTTGACCACACTCAATGCTCATAAGCAGTAAAAAGTAAATGTGTGGCTCAAAGTCTAGCAAGCATGTATGTATGGCTGTGGTAGGAAGTTAAACTCTCATCATATAGGAACTCATCATGTGTTATTTTAAAGATTTTCAAAGATAAAATTCTCCAGAATTCTAGCATCTCTAGGAATAGATAAACAGTAGTTCAATCTTCCCATATCATATCTGTTAATGACTTAGACTTTAGATAAAGTACTCTTTCCACAAGTTCAGGTTTAGAGCATGTTTAAATTATAACAGTTATGCCTAAACTTGAGAGAGATTTCAATTTTAAGAACTAGTCATGGCAGAGCAACTATTCATTATTTCCATGTGAGAGCTTATCATGAGGGTACTTAGCAAACTTTATTTATTTATTTATTTAGCAAACTAAGCAAGGATATATATAAACGCATAAAATCTTTATTTGGGTTTTTTATGATTATGCATTTTTTTATTTTTTGAGTAAAGTATAAACGCGAGTAGAAACACTTAGCTGGATAAATGGGGGTGCTCTCCCCCAAGCTGGATTTTGACGTAATTTCTTCTGATGTAGCTAACAGGTGGTGGAGGTGTATTTGAATGTCGGCAGCACCCTGACAGCGATTAGGATGTCCTCTGTCTGCTAGCCTTCTTTGATCCTTGAATTCTGTGGAGCTCAAATAGACAACAAAGCTTTGTGGAACTGGTTAAGTGTTAGCATAAATATCTAGCCTTTATCATGTTGAGCCTCCTTAATAAATGTTATTTATTTAGCAGGATCATGCACTTATTATTTTTATATTTTTATTGTAAGATGAAAACATATTTATTTTATGCCACCACAGTGAATGTACCTATGGGTTTTATGCCATGAGCATACTCACATGGGGCTTACTATTTTTAACATTTTTATTTTCTTTTTGAGATGATATGAACCTGATTAACTAAGCAAACTATTTTAAATAGTTGAAAGGAAAAAGGATAACTACCAAGTTTACCTCTTGGCAAGGCGTTCGGTGTTTTTAAGTCCTCCGAACGGGACTCTCCGTTTTCTCAGTCGTCCTGGGATTCGCTGGATGGCGTAGTCGGTGGTTCTGGCGGCGCCTCCTCTTCGTGTATAACTATCTTCTTTCTCCACACCTGACTCGGTGCTATGGTCTCCTCAGGACTGTTCTGTTCAAGCTGTATGTCTTCAGACCTTACCACTTCTCCTTCGTAGTCTACCCATCCGTCCTTGATGATTTGCCTCCTCTGGTTTCGGTTGCGTCGCCTTCTTGAGAGGAAAGTGCATGCGGACTTCTCCGGTTCCAATATAAATGATGGCTTTGATGGTGTTGAGGAACGGTCTTCCAAGGATGGTGGGTGGATCATACTCGTCTTCTCCCATGTCAATGACCATTATGTTGTCGTCAGATCCGGTGTCGTAGAGTGTCTTCTGAAAAGAGTATCCATTGATTGTGCACTCGATGCTTGGAACACCAGGGTCGTCCATCTTGATCAGGAAAGGCGACTTGAGTCGACGATCTTGACCTCCTCCGACAAGGATCCAATGTTCTTAAGTCTTCTGGACAAGAATTCTTAACGTGTTCATCCTTTAGGTGCATCATTCAATTAGGTGTGGGTCTTGACATCTGCACCTCTTGATACGGTGTAACCCATGTTCTTCGTTTGCCCAGCAGTCGAAGTGCGGTATTGGCAATATCCTGCTCAATGTGTTTGTGCTCGTAGATCCAGGTCCTTCACTTGGTGGAGTCTGGGAATTGTAAAACTCCTCCATGTTTTGCTTGAAGTGTACCTGTTCATAGAGATAAGGCAGAGATCAAGTGCATGGGCCCTGTTGGTGGAAAACACCAACAGAACAAAAAGTGTATTTGTTCTTCTCTAACCTTAAGCATAGTGAGCAAGACAAAGTTGATGGATCATGAGTGTAGCATTTGTCAGATTAGATGGCTCAACCTAAAGGAAAGATAATCTATCTATATTTATGTTTTCTTTATATCTTCCAAAGATTGAATGTGCAATATTTTAGCTTACTAGGAACGAAGATTAAATGACTAAACATGCTGAATCAGTTGAGTTGGTTAATTTGGAGTTATAAATCATACATGTTTGTCTCTTTATTTTATGTGAATGCCAGAACCAAGGAGAAACTTATAAAAGCGATAGTCAAGTACCTTAAGATGTTACCTTAATTGAAGAGTGATGGTATAGTATCACCTTGTGGAAGCTTTCCTTTCTTAGCGGTTGTGCATCGTGTTTGTGGCACCCTCCATAGATCATCTCTTTATGATGAATGAGCTATGTCCTTCTTGTGCAAATTGTTAAACTTCA
Source organism: Sorghum bicolor (assembly GCF_000003195.3). Taxonomy (NCBI): domain Eukaryota; kingdom Viridiplantae; phylum Streptophyta; class Magnoliopsida; order Poales; family Poaceae; genus Sorghum; species Sorghum bicolor. Next base: position 26,784,966 of record NC_012875.2, read on the forward strand.
TGTGTCTCCTTTATCTCCAATGAGTTTGTATCTCAGGACTTCCCAGGTTGATATTGAAAGTTTTCCTGCAGGGGTTAGTCCAACAAAATATCCCATATCTACTCGGCTCAAAAATCAACCTAGACACCATGTCTAATTTGATTTAGGAGGGCATTTTAACCTAAGCACCATGCTTAATTTAAAAATCCTTTGGAAGTAAGATCATCATTCCTAAACTAAGCACCATGCTTAATTAAGAGATAAATGAAACTACTCCAAACCTAGACATATACTAAAGCAAATAAAGGTAGCATGAGAGCATTTATAGAGATCTACTCAAATGGAGATGAAGTAGTGTGATTACTATTTAACAAATGGAGCATGTCTCATAGGTAGGGACAACCAACATAGCAACATGGCAAAGGATGTTTTTATGTAAAGTTCTCCCCCAAGCTTGAATTTTGCAAAATTAAAGATTGGATGAATTTAATTCAATGTTGCATGATGATTGGTTGGGCATACCTTGCGCTTGTCATTCCTCGGATCTTCTTGCTCCAATCCTAGAAAGGTTAGTGACACGAATACCCGAAGGAATATTTCTACAATTATCTTTATATGCTCAATGCACAAGGCAATGTTGCAAATAATTAGAAGTTCATGTTACGATCTGATCAGTGCTTGTTTTAGGACACTAAGCTTGTCCTTGGGAAACCATCAATTTATGTCAGCGAAGTGGTTTCCCCTCCAACGCTGACCTATATCAAGATCAACTCAACGAGATCTGCAATATTTATTATAGACATATACATCGACAACCGCCCTTTTAAAGTTTTTATAAATAGAAAGGAAGAGGGGGTTGGAGATCTCAAATGCGGTGATGTTGGAGAGACCAATTGATTTGGGAGATGTTTTATATGAGCAAGGACTTGGTGAGGTATTTATGAAATAACTTCCATGCTCACTGTTGTTTCTCTCATTCTCAAACTCCAAGGATGATTCTTCATGAATGCTTAAAATTCCTCTAGGATTGCCTCTCAAGTTTGTTTTATCTATCCATTCAATGGTGATAGCACATGGATTTTTCATGCCCTCTAGCCATTGATGTTGCTCTTCTCGATCCTCCTTGTGGTCTTGGTGACTCTTATGAATGGGATGTCTAGAGAGATTCATAGGATCATCGAGAGGTTCAAGAGAAAGAGCATAGTAGAAAATATTAAGCTCAAGGATGGGTTGGATAGCCGAATTATGGGATTGAAATGTTTGGAAATTGGCTATTGAAACTTCCTTTTCTCGTTTGGGAGATGATTCCTTCTCTATCTCTAAGATTTTTCTATGAAGACTAGTACAAGAAGGATGTCCACGAATGAGGACATACCTTCCTTTACTCATAGATAAAGAAAGAAAGACTCTACCAAAGGTTATATGATTAAGACCAATGTGAAAATATCTAGGAAAAACATGGTCTTGTAGGGCTAGGTCTAAACCAAAATTTATAGAAAGATTAACAGATTCCCTAGGTGTAGCTAAAAGTTCATTATCTTCTTGATTAAAAGATAGGACCTCGGCTATAGAAAAGGGTTGGTTTTGACCTATTGCAATCAACTCCGGACACAGATCATAATTAGGGGCAGGACTTGTTGACTCCCATGGTCTATGGCTGGTCTCCGAAGGTGCAAAAAATTCAATAATAGGTGTGGAGTTTGAGTTATCCATAAAGATGGAAAAAATAAAAAGATAAAAGAATAAAAGTATAAAAGTATAATACAAGATAATAGTAAGACTTAAAGTTATCTCAGCAAACCATCTTTGTCCCCGGCAACGGCACCAGAAATGCTTGTTGATATTTGGGAACGCAATAAGAAATTGATCCGGAAGCGCATGGATATCGGTGAGCATTTCACCTGGGAGGTTATCCAGAGTATCGTATTTATATTTTCACCACTGGGAGAAAGCGTGCATCTGACTAACCAAATCTATTGCTACTACCCTTTAGGCTACAAAGAATGTTTCTCGATGTGAGTGATGTATAGAGAAGACTGCAACCGTATTCTCGTTCTAACCTTGGTAAGGATGATCTAATGTTCTATTGGGGAAGCTTACGGAATCTAGACACCACAGAGGATGTTCGACCCGCACCTATAAACCTACCCGTCCTGCTAACGAGATGTGGGATGCAAAGGTAACTCGGAAATGTCATGTTCCTCGCTACTACCACGGTCCAGCTAGTCAGGGGATATCTATGAGTACCCTAGCCCAAACACCACGTTTACGCTAGCAATGATTACTCTAAACTCAACCGGAAGAGATTAAAGTAAACTCATAAACCAAAGAACAATAAAACAAGAACTTACTAGAATTAGAAGTCGAATTAGTGAAGAATCCTAGGAGCAAGCCTCGGGGTTAGGAGACTTGATCCCGCAGGTACAACCTCGGAGTAGACACCGATAGGCCGGTCTTCCTCCGATCTACACCTCCACTCTATCTCTCTCAATCTAGTAGAAACTAGAAGATCTAATTGTACTCACATTGGATGCTAAGCCTAAACAAATATTTATTTAGAGGAGAGGTATTCCTTCGAGGGCTCCTCTCAACTCTATGATGAACTTGTCTCCTCCAGGGGCCAGGGGGTCTGGTTTTATAGTCCCTTCAAGTGAACGTGAGCCGTTAGATCAAATCGACATTGATTGGACGGTTATCCTTGATCCTTTAAGTCGGTGGAGCTTGGTCCCCGAAAAGAGTTCTGATTGGGGTCCAGGTCAGGGCGGGCGCCCAAGGGGGCAGGGCGGGCGCCCTGCCCCCGGGCCCGTTCGCCTTCCCGTTCGTTCACGTGGCTTTTGGAGTCTTCTAGATGACAAAAAATTGTGCGGCACGTTAATATCTCTATGTAAACCCGATGTGTGGGCCTTTCTTCCATATTTCCTGATAACCCCCTGTAGAAATAGACAAACACCAAAACTCGTGGAATTCTGTCAGATAAAACCCTAAGTCTGGGTGTTGGTTGCATTTGGATCCTTTTCTTTATTTATTTGATGATTATATTTGGTACTTAAGGACCGTCAACATGTACCCAATCGAATCTATAACAATGTAGTAACGGCTCTGATACCACTGATGGATTATGAGGACGCTACACTAGCTAGGAAACAAAAATTTCGACCTCATAAACAAGGATCAACTGCAAGTTATAGATCACGCAATTACCACTAGACTCGCAGATACAGCGGAAGCGACTCAGTGTAGTTGTGCGCATAGTAGTAGTGTCGTGCAGTTGCATGGTCATCGACCACACCACCTCTCTCGTGGTTCATCATTGTGCTCCAGATGCAGCACCTCTGAGGTATCCCACACGTGCGGGGAAGAAGCGTTGCGCCTCTGGACTGCTAGGTTCGCGAGGAGCAAAAGGCACGAGTGTGGGTGAGCGGCAGCGCCTGCCTAATGGCGTGGGATTCACCCTGGCTGCGCCCCCTCCCTCTCTTATATAGATGTCCTCCAATCAGCCCCTAATCGAGGGCACAATTAGAAACCCTAAGCCTTGTCTAATTTGGGTCCAACCCGAATTAGGTTTCCAGCCCCTTAAGCGTGCGACCCTATGGGTTCACGTATATATAGACATGGGCCGAGTACTCCTACTCGTCCAATAGTTGATAGCAACCTCTAGCAAGGCTTGACAACTCCTATACATACGCAATGATCATATCAGACGAACCACTACATACATATACATGTTATTCCCTTGCCACACGATATTTGGTTCAACTCGTGGGTTAACACTTAACCCAAGCACGGCCATGCATTTGTTGATCCAATCACTTGAATGATCCAGTGATATCTCTCTTACTTAGAGAGGGGCAAGTTCCATCTTGATCATCTACGTCTCAGAACATGTTCCCCGACAAACCCGAAGACCACCTTTATAACTACCTTGTAACGGAGTAGCGTTTAATAGTCCCTAAGTAGGTCGTTTCACATCTTGAGAACATACGACAATCTCAGGTCTAAGGACATAACGTACATGATGTATAAAGAGATAATAAGAACATCTCTTGTTGGGTCAGTCCAGCCCCATGTCATACATGTGCCCACATTATTAGTTTGACATCTCTATGTCTATGACTTGTGAAACAAAGTCATCAACTAATACATGTGCTAATCTAATGTTCATGTGTATCCTCACATAAACTCTGATCAGGGACAACTTTAGAATAACCATACAAGTAAAAGAGTTTCACAAACAATTCACATAATTGTTAATCAATACAAGTTTGTCTATAATGGATATTCATTGAACTCATAATATATGTCATGGATACAATCGTAATATCATCATCTATATGATTACCTCTAGGGCATATTCCCAAAACCCATGTGGTATTCTTCTCCTTGTTGGCGTAGAACCATTGCTTCACTTTTTGTTGGTATTTCTTATGTTACTTACTAAGAATAGAGTTTAAACCCTATCCCGGCACGATGCCAGAAATGTGAGTGGAGTAAAGACTCTATCCTTAGTGGCCAGGTTGTCATCCCCAGCATGACATAAGAAGTACACTGGTGGTAGTAAATATGCAATACTCTCTTAGAATGATGAATATAGAATAAGGTATCTGCAAGCGCACAGATATAACCATTGTAGCATTTCACCTAGGAAAGTTCTAGGTATCGTATTTATAATTCTACCCATGGGAAGGAAAGGAGAGGAGATAGATATCACTTGCATGTATTCTCTCGAGGGCAACCACAAATTATCTATCTAACTTAATACAAGGGTAAGTCACTTGATAAATATATATATATAATGAATATGAATGATAATCAAACATAGAATGATAAAGGATATCTCTAGAGTACTCCAGTCTATGACACTAGCATGGATTAGAATGATCTATTTAAATGTTTCCTATGTTATTCTAACTATATAGTATAGCATATTACGATTAGTGCAATTATACTTGGCAATCATAGTGGGAGTAGATTATATCTACACATATGGACATTACTAAGGAAAATCAGGAACAGAGCAATCATCTCCCCGTAATTAGTGTCTATAGAAACTATATTCGGAGGGTGGACTATAGAGGACTCAACGGGTATATCACCCCTGCGATCTACCACATGACTCGAAATATAGCATGCAAACACAGGTAAACACAATATAGGCACCACACCTACATAATGTCGACCACCCACCCATCATACTAATGAGCAAGCGCTATACGAATATATATTTGAATATAAGTCTAAACCAACTATGCCAAGCATATAATCATAATAGACTAAGAACAATATAATGAAGAATATAAGCAAATAGAGCAAAGTCATATCCAATATAAGAGAATAGAGCAAAGTCATATTCTACTATAAGATGTAATAATATATATAATGATGAACTAGAACAAAGTAGGAGGAAGAATACAAGAATTACCGAGTAACTCTCCGGCAGATCTAGAAACCAAGGAACGCTTGCCTCCAACTAGATCTATTCTATGTAGCTATGCCTCTAAACTTGGAGCTCTAGAGAGGAGAAAGTAGAGAATGAATTCTATGAATGAGATCAACTTCTAACTTGAATTGATGCCTCTAACCCTAGGGTCTACCCCTCCTTATATAGGCCGGTGGGATGAGCCGTAGCCCTTGGATCAAACCGACCTTAATGGACGAAGATTAGAGATCCTCTAAGTCGGTTTAGGCCATGATCTGCGGCCTCTCTCATGATTGGATAGGGAGAGTGTGGGCACCCCCCTTGGCCGCCCTGGCTCGGGGTCTGCTCGTGTTCCACTTCGTTCTAGTGGCTTCCCGACTCTTCTAGATTCTTCTTTTATATACATGACGTAGATATCTCTTTTCTCTCTATGTAATCATGACATGTGGGCCTCCAAAGGTCATTTCCTGATAACCCCCTGTAGAAATAGACATTCACCAAAACCTATAAAAATCTGTCAGTTGAAACCCTATTCTATTGTTGGTGATTATTTCTTGCCTTCATTCCATTCTCTTGTTGATATAAAATTGATACTTATCTACCGTCAACAAGCTCCCCTAAGCTTACCTTTTGCTCATCCCTGAGCAAAGCAAACTCAGCAAAGGATCAGGAGTTGCTGTAATGCTATCATACTTCAAGGGTACATATGCATTTGAACAAGAACTTTCTTCTGGATTAGAATGAATTGTAATGACTTAGACTTACCCATATTACCTTCCACCATGGGGCTTATATCTTTTACCTTGGTCTTGAGTGGTTGACGGATAGAATGGTCAAGTCAAGCACTATGTCTCAAGCTCTTTGATCAACTTTCATTCTAGAGTTTTTGCAACATTTTCAAATAAAACTCAGAGATTCCTGTGTATGACCCTCTTAAGTCTCTCATATGTGGTATTTGTGGATCCTCTCCAAGGCACTCATGATGTCTGCCTTCTCTATTCTCTCAAAGTTTGTGGTATTTTTGTTATAGGCATAGTCAGGTGCTCTCTCTCTCACCTTATAACTAAGTGGCTTATGTGGAGCTCATAGGTGGGGAGACAGCTCATACACACTTGTGAACATATATTGTAAAGTCAAACAATGGATCCAAAGAATCAAGTCATACAATCAAATCAAGATGTGCATGTGTGTGGTATATAACGAAGTGGAATGTAATGGATGGCAAATAGGTGTGGTATGGATGTATGGTGATGGTGATAGTGGAATCCTCTGCTGCTTGAAAACATACCTACCTTTATTGGAAGTTTTGGGGAGAGTTTGGGTTGGTCTATTTTTCATTTTTTTCTTTATTTTTTTTCATTTTTTTTCTTTTGGAGAGCACCCAAATCTCTTTTCTGGATAATGAAATGGTAGGTAGCAACAAGAAACAATTGGAGGTTTATTAAATGGCAATGGATGAATGAATGGGATGTTTTTCGTGTTCACTCCCAGTGTAGGAGTAAAACAAATATGTGTGGGTCTAGATGAAATGATGGTGGATGCGTACTTTTGGTGTAGAAGCAGCATAAATGGGAGGAGTGTATGTGATCTTGATTTTAAAAGCATGACTAGTTCCAAGGGTCAACAAAGCTTGACAAACTCAATGCCCATAAGCAGTAAATGATAGTGAAGTGTTTTCCTAGTCTACAAGACATGTATATCTAGCTATGGTAGGCATTTAAGCTCTCATCATACAGGAACTCATCATGCAACATTTTTATGTTTTTCAAAAGATAAACTCTCTAGAACTCTAGCATCTCTAGGAACATGATCAATAGCAGCTCAAAACCTTTCCATATCATATCAAACAACTACCTAGACTTAAGCTCAAACATTGCAACCCACAAGTTTTAGGCTCAGAGTAAATTCTTAATTAAAACAGTTGTGTCTAAAACTTGGGACAACTCGAGTTTAAAAGCTAGGCACTCATAAAGTGTGGGGGAGCAACTATTCATCATTTCCATGTGAGTTAAACTTTGGTTTGGCATAAGCAAAATTAATCCTTGTATCTTCTCCTTTTATTTATTTATTTAGCAATTCTAAAATCATACAAAAAATATGTAAGGAAATCTTTATTTGGTTTAAAAGGTTTGTTCATCTTTTTATTTGTTTTCATAATCTAGATAAGGCAACTTCAAATTCAGATTCAAAATTTCAAAAGATGGAAGAAGCACTTAGCTAGATACACGGGGGTATGCTCTCCCCAAAGCTGGATGTTGACGTGGTCTCTTGATGTAGCGGACTGGCAACGAAGGTACCTCCTCTAGTCGTCGGCCTTCTTGATCCTTCAAATTCTGTGGAGCTCAAATAGATAACAAAGCTTATGGATTTGGATTAAACGTTAGTGATAAACCTCTAAGCCTTGAGTGTCTAGAACTCACAATTGATTGAGCAAATAATATCCAGGATCCTTTTCTTTTTGGTATTTTAAATGTTTTTATATTTTTCTAGATTTTCAAATTTATAATGCATAAAGGGAAAATTCAACTATTCTATTTATTTTTGTGCCACCACATGAGTAATCTTTATGGATTGCCACAAAGTTATTCACATGGGGCTTTGCATTTTTTATAGCCATGCATAGCCATTTTTATGTTTTCAAAGTAAAGGAAAAATCTAACTAGAACAAAAAAGATCTATATTATTTTTTTATGCCACCACGGTGAGTACCTTGAGCATGTACCACCAAAGGACTCACATGGGGCTTCAAGGTTTGGTAAATGTTTTTGGAAACTATGCATGATGAATATTTATTTTCTTTTCTGAATGCAAAAAGGGTGTTGAATTAAATGACTATGATTGTGAGGAAATTAAATATGCTTCTAAGGGAAACTAATGCAGCTTTGAAAAGGGAAATATGGATAACTACCAAGTGTACCTTTTGGCGAGGGTTTGGTGTTTTAAGAGCATCTCCAAGAGTTTGGTAAAATTAACTTGCTAAATCTTCAGTTTTAGCAAGTTGCTAATTGATTTGGCAAGTGAAAAAAAGTGTTCTCTCCAACAGTTTTGTATTCTACTTGGTAAAATTCATAAAAATAGCACTGGTCGGCAGCAGCACCTGGTCAGCACCGGCAGCAGCACCTAATTCTCATTCATAAACTTAAACTTTGGATAATTCTCATACATGAACTTAAACTTGGCCAAACGTTTAAATTGACTCATAATTCAACCAACTAAACTTAATTTTCTGCATGTCTCGCGAGAATCTTCTTCTGCATAATCTCAATCCAATCACGCTGCATCGGGTTGAGGGAGGTCATGTCCGCTAACATAATTTATTTTTCTTCTTTCATCAAGTCGGCTTCAGATTTCTTTGCTTCATTTTCCACCCGCTTCTTCTCTAGCTCTAGCGTAGCCTTCTCTATCTCTAGTGTCGCCAAGAACCTGTCCTCTTTGGCCTTCTCCTTGACCTTGTCGTAGGCCTCTTTCTTTGACCACATCTTCTCCAAAGCTTCCAAGCAAACCTCACCACCTCCTCGCCTAAGATTTTCTTTTACCTACAGATAAGTTCAAAAATAAATGTTTTATCATGAAGAAAAAATACATGTAAAATACATAAAATGCTTGACAATAATTATGTACCTTCTTTATCCCATCTGACCTCTTCCTAGTAGGCTCAGTTTGTCCAACATCACCAGCTATGACTTCAACATCATTGCCGGCTCCTTCATCTCTTGGCCTGGACACCTTTGTTGTCTTCTGTTTCTTTTTGCTTGCTGCTAGTTTCTCAAGCTCTACAAGTTCTGCCATCTTGGCTTTCCACTTGTCCTCCCCTTTAAGTATGTTCCAGCAATGATCAAGAGCAAAAGGCTTTTTGTCCTTATCTAAGTCCGCGTAATACTTCTTTGCATCATTAAGCTAAACAGATATATTGTCAATGTATATACATTTAAAAAATAAGATCAACTAAAACATTCAATACATATTTCATACCTTGTCTTGGATAGTAGTACCACTTTGATTCCTACGAAGAATGGCCTCATAGCACGAACAGAACTTGTTCACGGACAATTGTATTGTCAACCAGCTATGCATAATGGAACTCTCTGTACGAGGAAGTCCAGTTTCAATGTGTTGCTCGTAGTAAGCATGAACTCTTCCCCAAAATGTTCCACGCGATTGATTAGCCCCGTTGATGGGATCCTTGCTAACATTCAACCATCCTAAGCAAACAACTTCATCCTCCTTGTAAGAAAATTTTTGGACCTCCTTCCTCCCTTGGTACTACGGCTTGCCTGCACTTCCTCAACAGGATTACTGTCTTGAGTGATTGGAATGGACTTCTCGCCCAAATCAGGAACATGAACCCCTTCTCCATTGCAAAGAATGTTGGACAGGAATTCTTCATCATCTCCTTCCATCCTAAGATCAGATCAAAACAAACAAATCCTAATTACCAGAATATATAATTGTATCACTAAAAAATAATTCAACTGATCAAAGAAACATCGTTGCCTAGAACTGCTTTGGGCGTGTTTTGCAATGCAAATAATTTAATAAAACCTAATTAAATTAAAGGTAAGCAATGTATTGAGTTCGATCAGAGCTTAGATTTGAGCCAGATCGATCACTTTTCAGAAGGGAACTATGGACTTCATCTGCAATAAAAGAACCAAACTTGAAATGAACTTACATATCCCTACATTGACATTACTCCACAAACATTGACATTTACTCCACAAATACTGGTACCAGATGCAGCTTGATGAGTCAGGTAACATAGTATACATATCTTGTCCAGATATTTCTGTCTCCATGCTATGCTGATACGGATGCTTTGCTGATGCCAAGCCAAAACAAGATAAATCTGCTGACATTATGTTGCAGCACTCTGTCTAAGAGAGTTAACTGTGCTTCAACTTGTTGGATTTTTCAACTAGTAATTTCGTGGCTACACCAAATAAAATTTTTGTATTATATGCACAAAATACCAGTGGAGGTCTTTCCTGTTAGTAATCAATCTGTCATAGTTATTCAACCTTTACTGGCGGAATTATCTGGACGACACTAAAATTTAACTGCAAGGTTAGGTGGTGCATTCTGAGCTGGTGAATTAACCTAAAGTAGAACATAATTTAAACTAATGTGGTTAAGATAGGAACAACAGAGCTCCCATCTTTTCTGACAACTACTGAATATGCTATTCTTGGACTTTACTATTAGATAAGGTTCGATTTTAGAGATTCTGAGACCAGAAAAGATGGCATGCTTTTCATATGTTTGTCTTCAGACATGGAATTTGAAACTAGCATATCCAGGCCTATGAATGAATCAGATGCTTCTCATGATTATTGAACAGAAAATCGAGCACTCTGGAAATAGGCTAAGATTCCCCTTCCAGGACGCCTTGACATTACTCGCATGCATCGGCTGGGTCAAAAATTGCAGCAACATATGAATCACAAGATCATATCAAGAACAGCATACACATAATCCACAACAATCCGTAATCCCCTAGCGGCATGTACCCTAAATCAGCAATCCCTAACCCTAGCTGCGGGAGGGCCTGCTGGAGGGCGGCGCCGGACCTGCTGGAAGAACCTACGTACCTGCTGGAGGGCGGCGCCGGACCTTCCTCCACGCGAGAACGGCGGCGCGAGGAGGCTTCACGGCGGCTGCGGATCAATCTTCATGGCGGCGCGAGGAGGCTTCACGCGAGAACGGCGGCGCGAGGAGGCTTCCCGGTCTTCAGGGAGAGGAAGCGGCGGCGCGAGGAGGATCGCCGAAGAGATGGCGCGCGCGGGAGAGATGGCGCGATCCGGAGTTTGGCGCGGGCGAGATGGGGCGCGTGGGAGAGAGAAGCGGGCGCGGGAGGGAGGAAAAGAAGGCCGATGCGCGCTCTCTCCGCACGCGGAGGCTCCTCTTTTCCAAGTTGACAAAATACCAAGTGCATGTACCAAGTTGTTGGAGATGAGAATTTGTGGTTTTGCCAAAAAAATATAGAATACAAAGTGGATATTGGGAGCTCTTGGAGATGCTCTAAGTCCACCGAACAGGACATCTCCTTTCTCTCAGTTTTCTTTGGTCGCTCTAGATGTCTTCTCCGGTGACTCTAATGGCTCTTCTTCCTACATTGGTGAGTCAGAAATAATTATAGCTTTTTGAACCCATACCTTATTGGCTGGCGAGGTGGACTTCGATGAGGGAGCTTTGTCTTTAATGATGTCTTCATTTACTTCTTCTATGGTGTCCTTCTCTGGGAACAAATCTTCATGTCTTGTTACCTCTCCTTCATAGTCAGCCCATCCGTCCTTCTGGATTTGTTTCTTTTGGTGTTGAGAATGGCGCCTCCTCCTTGACTTGTTCTTCTAGGGTTCTTCACTCACTCCATAGTTAGTAAAATAATGGCGTACCTTTTCCGATGGGAATTGGAAGTGGACTTCTCCGGTCCCGATGTAGATGATCGCTCGAGTGGTGTTGAGGAACGGTCTTCCAAGGATGATCGGTGGATCGTAGTCTTCTTCTCCCATGTCCAAGACTAGGAAGTCAGTAGGGATGAAGTGGTCATCAATTTGTATTGGTATGTCCATGGCAATTCCTTCTAGAAACCGGTAGGTTTGTTCCGCCATCTGTAGCTGCACAAATGTGGAATGCAACGACATCTTTCCATATAGAAATTCATAGGTTACCTTATCCATGATGTTGATTTTGGCTCCAGTGTTGCAGACTGCCTTCCGGAAGGAGCATCGATTGATGGTGCATTCAATGGTTGGTGCACCTAGGTCTTCTCTCTTGATCAAGTAGGGAGACATGAGTAGATGGCCATGGTCTTTCTCAATTGCTGTGACCATCCTACCTTTGGTTGTCAGTTCCTATTCCTCTGATTCTTCTTCTTTATCTTAGCTCCATCATAGTTCTGATGATCGTACGATGTCTAGGGATGTGTAGGATCTTTGAGTGTATTCTTTCAGAATGTTAACGTTTCCTTCCTCCCCTTGATGTTGAAGCTGATCTTTGCATTGTCGGCGTAGATGATGGCCTTGGCGGTGCACAAGAATGGGCGCCCCAAAATGATGGATGCTCTCTCGTCATCTCTGGTCTCTATCACCACGAAGTCTGCAGGGACATATGATTGGCCAACTCGGACGTGGATGTTGTTGACGGTCCTTAAGTACTAAATTTAACTATCAACTAAACATGGAAAAGGATCAATATGCACCAAACATCTAGAATTAGGGTTTTATCTGACAGAATTCCACGAGCATTGGTGTTTATCTATTTCTGCAGGGGGTTATCAGAAAATATGGAGAGAAGGCCCACATGTCATGTCTACAACGAGATAATTACGTGCCGTGCAATTTTCCTCAATCTAGAAGAGTCCGGAAGCCACGGGAACGAATGGGAGACCGAACGGGCTCGGGGGCAGGGCGCCCGCCCACCCCCCTTGGGCGCCCGCCTAGGTCTCGGGGCCAATCCGAACCAAACTCTTGGATCGTGCTCCACCGCCTTTGAGGATGAATCTAAACCATGCAATCAAGGTCGGTTTATCCAACGGCCCAAATTTACTTGATAGGACTATATAACCAAGGCCTCTCCACCCCTGGGGGAGAGAAGAGAAGAGGAGAAATCATTATCAAAGGTAGCCATCAAAGTTAGGGTTTAGAGCTTCTCTCCCATAGAGAATTAGAATTAGCTACTCCCTAATCCTTCAAGTTTAGAGGTTTGATTAGATAGCAATTAGAGAAGTAGAGCACTACGCTCTGGATTCGGATCTTCTGTAATAAAGATTGGTATTATTCATATCTTTCTCTAATACTTTGTTCTAATTGCATTATGTCTCTATTTATTATGTTCTTAGTTTGCTCTAGTTCTATATTTGATATAGTTATGATTGATAATGAGTTTATGTATAAGTTTGCAAAGCGCTTAGCTCTTGACGCGAGGGAGTAGATTGTGACTTAGTAGATAGTAGATAACTTAGAATCCATTCTCCAGCTAATCCGGCGTCAGCTACATATATGAGGAGTAGTCTATTTTCTAATCGCTGTGTTATTTACCCTTGAACTTATAATCCATTATCATTATCGTTATGGTTTACCCCCTGCCAAAGTAAGTGACTGTGTGACGAGTTTCTCATTAGTAATCATGTTCTTGCAAGTTTATCTCTAGTCTATGCCTTGATAGATTTTGTCCTTATTTTAATTTCATCCCTTTTGTTCTCTTAAGCAAAATTATAAATAACGATACCTGGAATACTTATCCTGGTGAAATGCTACAGTCAGAAAATCAGTCAAGGTTATTCACATAAAATATTAGACTAGACTATAGAGAAATAATTGCACAAAACAGCTACTAAGTGAGAAATCATAACAAGGCACCTCTGCTGTTGACAGTCCTTAATGCTCACATTTAACCGTCAACTAATCATGGAAAAGGATCCAAATGCAACTAACACCCAGACTTAGGGTTTTATCTAACAGAATTCCATGAGTTTTGGTGTTTGTCTATTTCTGCAGGGGGTTATCAGGAAATACGGAGGAAAGGCCCACACGTCGGGTTTACATAGAGATATTAACGTACCGCGCAATTTTCTATCATCTAGAAGACTCCAGAAGCCACGGGAACGAACGGGAAGCCGAGAGGGCTCAGGGACAGGGCGCCCGCCCTACTCCCTAGGGCGCCCGCCCACCTTCAGTGTCCAATTCGGACCCGTTTCGCGGATCACGCTCCACCGACCTAAAGGATCAAGGAAAACCGTGCGATTAATGTCGGTTTGATCCGATGACCCAGATTCATCTGAAAAGACTATATAAGCAAGGCCCCCTGGCCCCTAGAGATCATACCTCTTCTACAGAATCAATGTTAGGGTTTCAATTCTTCATCCATGTAGAGAGGATCCCTCTAGTTCATCTAGTTCTAGCTCTAGTTCATCTAGTTCTAGTTCATCTAGTTCTAGTTCCTCTAGTTCTAGTTCTAGTTCGTTCCAGTTGTAATCTAGAAATTAAAGAGAGAGAAGAGGAGAGCGGAGGAGGAGCCGGATCTGTCGGATCTTCCTCAACATTGTACTTTTGCAGCAATTGGTTCGTTCTTCATCGTTGTCCAAGTTCTTCAATTCATAATTCTTGAGTTCTTTAATTACTTTTATTTACATTCAATTTATTTATTGGATTCCCGCTTGCATCAAGTGCTCTAGTCTTTATAACGCTAGAGTAGTAATTAATAGGTTAGACGTGGTGTTTAGTCTTGCAATTACCTGGAATTGCACCCAATCCTGCGGATTGTTGTGGTAGCCCTAGGGTAGTGACAGCCCTAACGGTCGACGTATTCCACCTCGTTTGTAGGACCGTAGTCAGAGCTTCCTAGCCCCCTTCTCATCTCTTTCTGTGGTTAGTGTTCTGATGTCCCAAAATAAATAATCTTTGAAGTAATTCTTGACTCTTAGATCAACTAGAGAACTCCCAGGAAACTTCCTCTCTTCCCACCAAAAATAATTATATAGTTATCCTTGGGCGATCTTGAATCTTAATTAGTACACTCACGTTCCATGTGGAAAATCGATACTCTAAAATACTCTCGGGTGAAGGCTACATCGATATCCGTGCGCTTGCGGATTTTTCTGTTTGCGTTTAAAATACCCAACAAGCTTTCTGGCGCCGTTGCCGGGGAACGGTAGCTGTGCTAGTTTTGAACCAAGTCGTCCGTGTATCCTTTTTCTTTTCCTTTTTTACCACATTCACCTTACCATTTTCACCACACCACACGGATTTCACTCCAAGCATTAATGAGCATGGAATTTATTTCATAGCCACTTCATTTACTCAATGATCATATGCAACATCTTCCCAATCTATTGGTCTCTCCAACATCACCACATTCGAGATCTCCAACCCCCTCATCCTTTCTATTTATAAAAACTTTAAAAGGGCAGTTGTCGATACATATATCCATAATAAATATTGCAGATCTCGTTGGGTTGATCTTGATGTAGGTCAGCGTTGGAGGGGAAACCGCTTCGCCGACATAAATTGATGGTTTCCCAAGGACAAGCTTAGTGTCCTAAAATAAGCACTGATCAGATCGTAACATGAGCTTTTAATTATTTGCAACATTACCTTGTGTATTGAGCATATAAGCATAATTATAAAAAAATTCCTTCGGGTATTCTTGTCACTAACCTTTCCAGGATTGGAGCAAGAAGATCGGATGAATGACAAGCACAAGGTATGTCCAACCAATCATCATACAACATTGAAATAAATTCATCCAAACTTGAATTTTGCAAAATTCAAGCTTGGGGGAGTACTTTACATAAAAACATCCTTTGCCGTGTTGCTATGTTGGTTGTCCCTACCTTTGAGACATGCTCAAATTGTTAAATACAAAGCACACTACTTCATCTCCACTTGAGTAGATCTCTATAAATGCTCTCATGCTACCCTTACTTGCTTTAGTATATGTCTAGGTTTGGAGTAGTTTCATTTATCTCTTAATTAAGCATGGAGCTTAGTTTAGGGCTGATGATCTTACTTCCAAGGGAGTTTAAATTAAGCATGATGCTTAGGTTAAAATGCCCTCCTAAATCAAATTAGACATGGTGTCTAGGTTGATTTTTGAGCCGATAGTATGGTATAGTAGATATTGGATATTTTGTTGGACTAACCCCTGCAGGAAAATTTTCAATATCGACCTGGGAAGTCCTGAGATAAACTCACATTGGAGACAAAGAGAGAGACACATGAAGTTTAACAATTCACACAAGGAAGGCATAGCTCACAAGAGATGATCCATGGAGGGTGCCACAAACACGATGCACAACCGCTAATTAAGGAAAGCTTCCATACGGTGATACTGTACCATCACTCTTCAAGTAAGGTAACATCTTAAGGTACTTGACTATCACTTTTATAAGCTTCTCCTTGGTTCTGGCATTCATATGAATAAGAGAGACAAACATGTATGATTTACAACTCTAGATTAACCAACCCAATCGATTCAATATGTTTAGTCCTTCCACCTTTGTGATCCCACACTCCTAATCATATGAGCTAAAATGTTGCACACGCAATCTTTGGAAGATATATTTATAAAAAAAGATAAGTATAGATAGATTATCTTTCCATTAGGTTGAGCAATCTGATCTGACAAATGTTTTAAATGCTACACTCATGATCTTGTTATCCATCAACTTTGTCTTGCTCACTATGCTTAAGGTTAGAGAGAACAAATACACTTTTGGTTCTGTTGGTGTTTTCCACCAACAAGGCCCATGCACTTGATCTCTGCCCTGTCTCTATGAGCAGGTACACTTCGAGCAAAACATGGAAGAGTTTTACAACTCCTAGACTCCACCAAGTGAAGAACCTAGATCTACGAGCACAAACACACTGGAGATACTGGACACTCAGGCAATCACTGCCCTGAGATGCTTAAGGAAGTAACTACTAGAGTAACCCCGTTGTAGAAGTAATTACTGACCTTCTGCCGGTCAAGAGAGGCGATCTAGGACACACCGTCATCCCGATCTCCATCGGCATGGTAAACTTCCTAGAAGCACTCTGCGACTTTGGCTCCAGCGTCAACATTATGCCCAGGGTACTCTATGAAAAACTCTTTACACATCCTTGATTAGAAACAACCATGTGTTTGTAGCTTGCAGATCGTACGCTAAGTTCCCCAAAGGGAATATTGAAGAACCTCTGCATTCGAGTTGGTACCTTGTACGCCCCAGCAGACTTCGTGGTGATAGAGACTAGTACTGATGAGAGGGCACCCATCATTCTAGGGAGGCCATTCCTGAACACCTCAGGAGCTGTCATCTACGCTAGTGCTGCCAAGATCCATTTCTACATCAAGGGGAGGAAGGAGACGTTTCCTTCAAGAACAAGATTACACAAATCTCAGAGCAATCCAGACATGAACCAAGGAAGAGGACCAACAG
This sequence comes from Sorghum bicolor, assembly GCF_000003195.3. Lineage (NCBI taxonomy): Eukaryota > Viridiplantae > Streptophyta > Magnoliopsida > Poales > Poaceae > Sorghum > Sorghum bicolor. The sequence goes on from NC_012875.2 coordinate 26,802,278, forward strand.
GAGGAACAGGAACAAGCAAGTGTGGACCGAGTCAGCTAAGATGGTGTTGGGTATTTTAAACGCAAACAGAAAAATCCGCAAGCACACGGATACCGATGTAGCTTTCACCCGGGAGTATTCCAGAGTATCGATTTTCCACAGAGAACGTGAGTGTACTAATTAAGATCCAAGATCGCCCAAGGATAACTATATAATTATTTTTGGTGGGAAGAGAGGAAGTTTCCTGAGAGTTCTCTAGTTGATCTATGAATCAAGAATTACTTCAAGATTATCTATTTCGGGACATCAGAACACTAACCACAGAAAGAGATGAGAAGGGGGCTAGGAAGCTCCGACTACGGTCCTACAAACACCGATCCGAATGAGGTGGAATACGTCAACCATTAGGGCTGTCACTACCCTAGGGCTACCACAACAATCCGCAGGATTGGGTGCAATTCCAGGTAATTGCAAGACTAAACACCACGTCTAATCTATTAATTACTACTCTAATGTTTCAAAGATTAGAGCACTTGATGCAAACGGGAATCCAATAAATAACTTGAATGTAAATAAAAGTAATTAAAGAACTCAGGAATTATGAATTGAAGAACCTAAAGAACGATGAAGAACGAACCAGTTGCTGCAAAAGTACAATGTTGAGGAAGATCCGATAGATCCGGCTCCTCCTCCTCCGCTCTCCTTTTCTCTCTCCCTATTTTCTAGATTACAACTAGAACTAACTAGAACTAGAACTAGAACTAGATGAACTAGAACTAGATCTAGATGAACTAGAGATAGAACTAGAAGAACTAGAGGGATCCTCTCTACTTGGATGAAGAATTGAAACCCTAACTTTGATTCTGTAGAAGAGGTATGATCTCCAGGGGTCAAGGGGTCTGGTTTTATAGTCCCTTCAAGTGAATATGGGCCGTTGGATCAAACCGACATTAATCGCATGGTTTTCCTTGATCCTTTAGGTCGGTGGAGCGTGATCCCCGAATTGGACTATGTTTGGGCACTGTAGGTGGGCGGGCGCCCTGCCTCCGAGCCCGATTGCCTTCCCGTTCGTTCTCGTGGCTTCTGGAGTCTTCTAGATGGTAGAAAATTGTGTGGTACGTTAATACCTCTATGTACACCCGACATGTGGGCCTTTCTTCCATATTTCTTGATAACCCCCTGCAGAAATAGACAAACACCAAAACTCGTGGAATTCTGTCAGATAAAACCCTAAGTCTAGGTGTTGGTTCCATTTAGATCCTTTTCCATGATTAGTTGATGATTAAATATGAGTATTAAGGACCATCAACAAGCTCCCCCAAGCTTAACCTTTGCTCGTCCCTAACAAAAGATGAACTCAAGAGTTTCTGCAGTGGTTTCATGCCTTAAAGATACACATGCGTTCAACAAGATCTTATCTCTAGGTTAGGGTAAACTGTTAAGATTTAAACTTACTCATTTTACCTTCCACCATGGGCTTGCAACCATCACTTGTGTCTTGAGTAGTTAAAAGATAGAACGGTCTAGTCAAGCGCCATGTCTCTTGCTCTTCGATTAACTTTAGCTCTGGAGTTTTTGCCGATTTTCAAATAAAACTCAGAGGTTCCTTGTATGACTCTCTCTAGTCTCTCTTTTGTGGTATTTCTGGATCCTTACCAAGGTAGTAATGGTGTATGCCTTCTCTCAAAGTATGTGGTATTTTTGGTATGAGGCATAGTGACATTGCCTTCTCTCTCACCCTACTCTAATAAGGCTTTTGATATCTGGAGCTCATAGGTGGGAGACAACTAATACATACTTACAAGACATTTATTGCATAGTCAAACCATGGATCTAGAAGAACAAGTCAATAAGTCAAATCAAGGTGTGCATGTGTGGCGAATGAATGATGTATGGTGATGATTGTTGATATTTGGGAACGCAATAAGGAATTGATCCGCAAGCACACGGATATCGGTGAGCACTTCACCCGGGAAATTATCCAGAGTATCGTATTTATTTTTTTACAACTAGGAGAAAGAGTGCATCTGACTAACCAGTCTATTACTACTAACCTTTAGGCACAAAGAATGTCTTTCGCTGTGAGTGATAAATAGAGAAGACTGCAACCGTAGTCTCCTTCTAACCTTGGTAAGGATGATCGACTGTTCTAATGGGGAGGCTAACGGAATCTAGACACCACAAAGGATGTTCAACCCGCACCTATAAACCCTATCCTTCCTGCGAACGAGATGTGATCTACAAAGGTAGCTTAGAATTGTCACGTTCCTCACTACTACCACGGTCCAGCTAGTCAGGGAATATCTATGAGTACCCCAACCTAAACACCACGTTTACGCCAGTAATGATTACTCTAAACTCTACGCGAAGAGATTAAAGTAAACTCATAAACCATAAGAACAATAAAACAAGAACTTACTAGAATTTAGAAGTCGAATTACTAAAGAATCCTAGGAGCAAGCTTCGGGTTAGGAGAACTTGATCCCGCAGGTACAAGCTTGGAGTAGACACCGACAGGTCGGGCTTCCTCCACTCCACACCTCCACTCTATCTCTCTCAATCTAGTAGAAACTAGAAGATCTATTTCTACCTTACATTGATTGCTAAGCCTAAAAAGAAATATTAATTAGAGAAGAGGTTTTCCTTCGAGGGCACCCCTCAGTCTCTATGATAATTTCTTCATGTCTTCTCCAGGGGCCAGGGGGCCTTTCTTATATAGTCCTCCCCTTCTATGCGTTTTTGGGTCGATAGGCGAGGTGGTACTATGTTTTTCCTTGATCCAATAGGTCGGTGGAATATCCCGAGCGAAGAGAGTCCTGATCTGGCTCCAGAGGGGGGCGGGCGCCCAGGCTACCAGGGCGGGCGCCCTGGGCCTGGCCCAGTTTTGCCTCCGCTTCGGTCTCGTGGCTTCTGGAGTCTTCTAGATGATGTAAAATTGCGCGGTGCGTTGATATCTCTATGTAATCCCGACATGTGGGCCTTTCTTCCTTATTTCCTGATAACCCCCTGCAGAAACAGATAAACAACAAAACTCGTGGAATTCTGTCAGATCAAACCCTAATTCTAGGTGATGGTTGCATATTGGTCCTTTCTCTTGTTTATTTGATAATTAAAATTGATACTTAAGAACCATCAACAAATACCCCCATACTTAGGCTTTTACTCGTCCTCGAGAAAAGGATGGTTAAGAAAAATATCTGGGGTAAACATTTAAAAACATTCTTTATATAATTGCAGGGTGTTAAAAATTCACTGTGTACCATAGTCAGGGATGTATATGGTTAAGAGTAAAGATCCTTTCTTCTCAATCCTGCCACTTGGAGCTTTTGTATATTTTTGAAAGAAAGTTAGCATACCTTTTTATCCTCATAGGTTCTCTCAGATCACTCATTATCTTTTATATATATCTCACTGAGGCTGTTTTATTTTGCAAAAATTCTCAAGCATACTTACTTTGCATTTATTGCCTGATCAAAACGGGATCCGAGGAGGGGAATGTCATATTCTTAGATCAAAGACTTTGGAAATTAAAAACTTTGTCAACTCTTGCTGGCATATTGCTTATTAGAGGGACCATGGGCTATCATTTTTTTTTAAGTGGATACCGAGGTACCCCTAATTCTACTGCCGGACACTTGTCCATTTTTCTGCGAGGTTGTCGAGCACTTGCTCCTTTTTATTTCCTCGAAATATTTCTATTTTTGCATAGCCCATGCCTCTAATGCAATAATACTTCGGAAGAGTGAATCTTACTGAAATAATGTCTTGATCTTAGGAGCATGATAAATCTCTCAACAAGGGTCTAACTCATTTTGAACAAACTCAATACAGAGCAGATAGCTTTTATAATCATAATTAATATTTTCAGTTTTATCAGGCATATGAAACACTGAGGATGGTAGCTAGAAATTTGAATATTTTGAAATAAATTCTCCAAGCAACAATGATATCAAGAATAAGAAACTCATACTCTATCATCACATATTCCAATTGACTTAAGTAACACAGGGTTTTAAAATGATTTTATAATAATTGCAAGTTTTTAGGAAATATCACAGATTGAGATTAATCATGATTAGAAATATTTTAATCCTTTTATTTTATCATGTCGGAAACAGTAATCTGCATAATCCAGAATAAATGTATGTGTAAAGTAAAGTGTGCAAAGTGTGTACCTGAATTGAGGAGTGGTGTAGTCGGAGTGTGTTTAGCATGTCGAGGGATCTCCCCCATACTTGTTTTCTGCTTTCTTGCACAAAAATAAAGTAGAGACACACAAGACATAATAATAATAATAATAATACTCTTTATTAAACTCGAGGCATTTATTACAAAAGACTGATGGCAAACTGATGATAATAGCAAACTGATGATAATTGCAAACCTAAACCGAATTTAAAGATAAATAACTAAGATGCATTGCCTCAAAGTCTAATCTAGATAACTTAACGGCGCTCTAATTCCTTGATCTTCTTGTTGGCACTGGCAAGATCCTGCCTAAGGCCTAGTATAACGGTGTTGTGGTTAGAGAGCTGCCTAGTGAGGGAATTAATCGAGGACTGGAGGTCTATGATAACTCTATCTAGCCTGCGAACTTCCTCATCAATATCCATTATAGTCTTGCGACGCTTGGGAGGTGTCTCAAAAGCATTGAGAGAGTGCTTCGGGGCTGCCTTTGGAGGGACGAAACGGACTTTGGTTGCTCTAATCCCTTCAAAGTAAGGCCTTTCCTCCTCTATGGTGTAGCGAATACTGCTGATCTCGCCGCTCCGGTTGGTCTTGACTCCAACGACCCTCTCATTGGGTCTAGGTGGAAGGATCCTTGTGTCGGTTGGCACCTTGATGGTGGTCTTCGTCTTGGATGATGATCCTGTGAGGAGTAGGGGTTGTGGTGGTGCGGTGAGAACTGGTTGAGCATGGTAAGATTGGGCGGAGCTACGTTGGCGTAATGGCATGGCTTCTAGCTGACGCTCTGTGTTGGCCGGGACGAGAGCACGGGCATCGGGGTCTTCCACAGGCTCTATGTTGAGGTTGAAGGGGACGACTTCCCAATCATCGTGGTACTTCTCGGCCATTGGAATAGCAAGGAACTAATAAAATTTTAATTGAAGGAGAGCTAATCAAGCTCTAATTGAAGGAGAGAAAGCTCGGTGGCTTGGTGTTTGAAAACTGAGGTCAGGGGTCTGTTTATATAGGGGTCAAAAGGGTGCCTCTATGGGTTGTTCGGGTTACTCCCATCGATGTGCGTGCAAAACTTTCCATCTGAGGGATTATTCGGATCACCCTAAGTGCATTTTCCATAACAGAGAAAGTCAGGACCGAGAGGGAACAGGGGCTGGGCGCCCGCCCTCTCTCTGGCCCCTCTGTGGGCCCACTTCTCCGAGCGTGTTTCTAGATGCGAAATTATTTAGAAAAATATATATATGACCCAAAACCATCAGACCAAAAATATCGGGCTCTAATTCTCCATGGGAAGGTAAAAATGGACTACGTCTATTTCTTCAAATTCCTCATTGGGCTCTAAAAATAATTTAAGACGTTGACCATTTACCTTGAATAACGTACCTTCGCTATTTTGAAGTGTGATAGCTCCGTGGGATGATGAATTGATTACCTTGAATGGTCCTTCCCATTTGCTCCGGAGTTTTCCATGCCCGAAAAGCTTCACCCTGGAATTAAAAATTAATACCTTATCTCCGGGTGTGAACTCCTTCTTCTTGATTCTCTTGTCATGCCACCTTTTGACTCTTTCTTTGTAGATTTTTGAATTGTGATATGCCTTCTCTCGCCATTCTTCCAATTCTGATAGTTGCATTCTTCTATAATCTCCAGCAACATCCGGGTCCATATTCCATCTCTTTATGGCCCAATGTGCTTTGAACTCTAGTTCAACAGGTAGATGGCAAGTCTTCCCGTACACCAATTGGTATGGAGACATTCCAATTGGGGTCTTGTATGCTGTCTGGTATGCCCAGAGTGCATCGGGTAACTTGTCTTTCCACGCCGTTCCCATTTCATTTACTGTCTTCTGAAGAATATTCTTGATTTGTTTGTTGGAAGTCTCTGCTTGGCCACTTGTCTGAGGATGATAAGGGGTAGCGACGTTGTGACGGATTCCATGTCTTGATAGATATTGCTTGAAGCGTTTGTCGATGAAGTGTGCTCCTCCATCACTTATCACTACTCTGGGGACTCCAAATCTTGGAAATATAATTTCTTCAAACATCCTCTTTGAACTGACGTTGTCGGCATGCTTGCAAGGTAATGCTTCTACCCACTTGGAGACATAGTCAACTGCCACCAAGATGTACTCACACTTCTTTGATGGAGGAAATGGACCCATGTAGTCTATTCCCCAGACATCAAAGAGCTCAATCTGAAGGTTGTTGGTGAGTGGCATTGCATCCCTTGTATTTATGTTTTCGTGCCTTTGACATGGCCCACATCTTCTGATATATTGCTTCGTGTCTTCATACATTGTAGGCCAATAGAATCCACACTGCCAGATTTTTGAATGTGTACGGAATGCTCCATAGTGACCTCCATATGGTGATGAATGACATCTGTCGATGATCTTCCATCCTTCCTCAGTGGTCACACATCTCCTGAGTAAGCCGTCAGAGCATACTCGGAAGAGGTATGGCTCATCCCATATATGTGAACGACTTTCTTGAATAAGCTTCTTCTTGTTTGCTCCTGGTGGTACATACCCTGAAACCATAAAATTAACAATATCTGCATACCAGGGGTCAGACCTGTTAATCCCGTAGAGCATGTCGTCCCGGAGTGAATCATTGATGGGGGTTTCCTGTGGACTCTTAAAATACATTCTAGACAAGTGATCAGCAACAGAATTTTCTACTCCCTTTTTATCTTTTATTTCTAAGTCAAATTCTTGGAGTAATAAAATCCATCTAATCAAGCGAGGTTTAGCATCTTTTTTAGTGAGCAAATATTTTAGTGCAGCATGATCAGTGTAAACAATTATTTTAGCTCCGACTAAATAAGATCTAAATTTATCTATGGCAAAGACAACAGCCAGAAGCTCTTTTTTCAGTGGTTGCATAATTAAGTTGAGCTCCTGTCAGAGTTTTACTGGCATAAGCAATTGCATGATGCTTCTTATCTTTAGTTTGTCCCAATACTGTCCCCACAGCATAATCACTAGCATCACACATAATTTCAAAAGGCAACGACCAATCAGGGGGTTGAATGATTGGTGCAGAGATGAGTGCTTTCTTTAATAAATTAAAAGATGTTAGACATGCATCATCAAATTCGAAAGGAGCATCCTTGGCTAGCAAAAGAGTAAGTGGTCTAGCAATAAATGAAAAATCTTTTATGAATCTACGATAAAAACCAGCATGGCCAAGAAAGCTTCGAAGTCCTTTTATATTCACAGGTGGAGGTAGTTGTTCAATTACTTCAATTTTGGCTTTGTCTACCTCAATACCTCTTTCAGACACTAAGTGTCCCAGCACTATTCCTTCCCTAACCATAAAATGACATTTTTCCCAATTAAGGATTAAGTGCTTTTCTTCACATCTTTGCAAAACCTTGTCTAAGTTTTCAAGACAACTATCAAAAGTTTTTCCATAAACAGAGAAATCATCCATGAAAACTTCCATAATCTCTTCAATCATATCAGAAAATATAGACATCATGCATCTTTGAAAAGAAGCTGGTGCATTACATAACCCAAAAGACATTCTACGGTAAGCATAAGTTCCATAAGGGCATGTAAAAGTGGTTTTGCTTTGATCATCGGGATGGATCGGGATTTGGTGATATCCTGAGTATCCATCTAAGAAACAGAATAACGAATGGTTTGCTAACCGCTCTAGCATCTCATCTATAAAAGGTAAAGGAAAGTGATCCTTTCTCGTGGCTTTATTTAGTTTTCTATAGTCTATGCACATCCGCCATCCTGTGACGGTGCGTTGCGGAATTAGCTCATTCTTTTCATTCATAATAACTGTCATGCCTCCCTTTTTGGGCACAACTTGTACTGGGCTCACCCACTCACTGTGCGGCACAGGATATATAATCCCTGCATGCAGCAGCTTTATAACTTTCTTTTTAACTACCTCTCTCATAGTGTTGTTAAGTCTACGTTGGGGTTCTCGAGAGGGTGTAACAGAAGGATCTGTTGGAATACGATGTGTACAAATCATAGGACTGATTCCTGTAAGATCTTGAAGTGAATAGCCAAAAACCGAGTGATGTTTCTCAAGGATGGTCATTAATCGCAGAGTTTGATCCTGAGTGAGTTTATCGCTAATGATCACAGGGAACTCTGGATTATTGTTTAGGAAAGCATAGGTAAGACCGGGTGGTAAAGTTTTAAGTTCTATGGGGGGGTCTAGGTGTTTCTGCAAACTCATCTAAGGGTTCAGGCTCAGAAGGTTCGTCTTCTTCTTCAGTGAAGAAAGGAGTTTCGTCTTCTAAGTCTGGTTCATCTAAAAGCTCTAGAGATGCAGCCTTTACTTCCTCCATAGGATCAGGCAAAAGATATGACTCGGCCTTATTGTTTAAGGAGTGTGAAATTATTATTGGGAATTTAAAGGTTTTTCCAAAAGAAATGTGTAGCTTTCCAGTATGACCTTCATAAAGGAGTCTTCTAAAAGGTTGTCCTATCAACAGGTCGAAGTCCCATGTATCAAAGATATAGAAGTTCAAATGAACCATGGAGCCTTCTACCGTAAGAGGTAGGATATTAATAATTCCAAGACTGGGGACTAATCGTCCCGAAGATTCCTTTATGACCTTTGTTGTGGGGGTTAAGATAAGATTTTTAAATAGTTTAAGTGCAAATGATTTAGACATAATGTTGATCCCCACAACAGGATTATAGAGAGCATTAAATCGATCAGAATTATAAGCACAACGTATAGTTATAGAGGGTGTGTCCAAACGGATCACATCAGAGGAAAGCTCTGATTCCTCCAACCATTCGCTACTCATTACTGAGATAAGCTCTCTCAATTGATATTCACTTGGCAAATAAATGCTAAACTGGCCGTTTTGGGGTTTGTCAATAGAATGGTAGTTTGAAATATTTCCAAAATCGGCAAAAAGATCGGATTCTATATCCAGCATGAAGTCCGGTGGTGGAATTTCTTCCTCTTGTGGCTCAGAACTTGGGATAGCTAAAGTAGATGAAGAATTTGGCAAAGTGTCTACTTCGTCTTCGTAGGTTTCATCATGAAGGGTATTATCCATCTCAGCTTCTAGGATTCTATCTAGGATCACTCTAGCTTCATCAGCAGGGATGCGAAAGAAAGAACCTCTAGACATTGTGTGAAGCATTTGTTTGTGATTTTTATGAAGACCTCGAAAAAAGTGGAATAAAAGAACAGGGTCTTCAAGATTAAGGTTTGGACCAGATTCTAAAAGATCAGAAAAACGTTTCCAGGATTTTCCCAAAGTTTCATTATCTTTTTGTTTAAAAGATAGGACTCCGAGTCTAAGGTCGGCTATACGATCAAGGGAATAGAAATCTAGACAAAAGTTGGCTCGTAAAACTCCCCATTCACCTTGTTGTTGACTTACCTTCTGACTGTACCATTGTCTAGCTTCTCCCCTTAAAGAAAAAGGAAAAAGCTTCCAACGTAAAGTCTTATCAGAAATGCCTTCAATGCGAAGACAATCACATGTTTGCTCAAAATCTCTAATATGAAGGTAAGGGTTTTCGTCTTCCTTTCCCGAAAAAGATAGGTTTTGAATCATGGCAATCAACCTAGAACTTAACTTATACTGGGATGTTTGGATAGGCTGTGATGATTCCCATGGTAAAAGGTCAGTTGCTAAAGGGATTGCAGACTCATGGATCGATTTAGAATTTTGGTTTTCCATAAGGTAAGAATAAAGAAAATAAATAAAGGATATAAAACATAAGAAAAGATAAAAGTATAGATACAAGCTAGTAGCAAGACACAGGTTATCTCAGCAACCGTCTTTCTCCCCGGCAACGGCGCCAGAAATGCTTTTTGATATTTGGGAACGCAATAAGGAATTGATCCGCAAGCGCACGGATATCGGTGAGCACTTCACCCGAGAAATTATCCAGAGTATCGTATTTATTTTTTTACCACTAGGAGAAAGAGTGCATCTAACTAACCGGTCTATTACTACTAACCTTTAGGCACAAAGAATGTCTTTCGATGTGAGTGATAAATAGAGAAGACTGCAACCGTAGTCTCCTTCTAACCTTGGTAAGGATGATCTACTGTTTCTAATGGGGAGGCTAACGGAATCTAGACACCACAAAGGATGTTCAACCCGCACCTATAAACCCTATCCTTCCTACTAACGAGATGTGATCTACAAAGGTAGCTCGGAATTGTCACGTTCCTCACTACTACCACGGTCCAGCTAGTCAGGGAATATCTATGAGTACCCCAGCCTAAACACCACATTTACGCTAGTAATGATTACTCTAAACTCTACGCGAAGATATTAAAGTAAACTCATAAACCATAAGAACAATAAAACAAGAACTTACTAGAATTTAGAAGTCGAATTACTGAAGAATCCTAGGAGCAAGCTTCGGGTTAGGAGAACTTGATCTCGCAGGTACAAGCTTGGAGTAGACACCGACAGGCCGGGCTTCCTCCACTCTACACCTCCACTCTATCTCTCTCAATCTAGTAGAAACTAGAAGATCTATTTCTACCTTACATTGATTGCTAAGCCTAAAAAGAAATATTAATTAGAGAAGAGGTTTTCCTTCGAGGGCACCCCTCAGTCTCTATGATAATTTCTTCATGTCTTCTCCAGGGGCCAGGGGGCCTTGCTTATATAGTCCTCCCCTTCTATGCGTTTTTGGGTCGATAGGCGAGGTGGTACTATGTTTTTCTTGATCCAATAGGTCGGTGGAATATCCCGAGCGAAGAGAGTCCTGATCTGGCTCCAGAGGGGGGCGGGCGCCCAGGCTACCAGGGCGGGCGCCCTGGGCCTGGCCCAGTTTCGCCTCCGCTTCGGTCTCGTGGCTTCTGGAGTCTTCTAGATGATGTAAAATTGCGCGGTGCGTTGATATCTCTATGTAATCCTGACATGCGGGCCTTTCTTCCTTATTTCCTGATAACCCCCTGCAGAAACAGATAAACAACAAAACTCGTGGAATTCTGTCAGATCAAACCCTAATTCTAGGTGATGGTTGCATATTGGTCCTTTCTCTTGTTTATTTGATAATTAAAATTGATACTTAAGAACCGTCAACAATGATGGTAATAACAATGGAGAAAGTCTAATTCTACTTTTGCTCTTTTGAGGGGGTACATACCTTTCTTGCTCTTTTGAAACTTTTTGAGGAGAATGAGATGCTCTATGTTTTCTTTTTCTCTCACGTGGGTATCTTGTACCCCTAATTCTACTATCGGACACTTGTCCATTTTTACCTCTCGTCTCACTTTTTCTTTCTTTCGAGGTTCCGGGCACTTGCCCCTTTTTATTTCCTCGCATTCTTTCTTTTTTTCTTTCTTTTTTAGAGCACTCATCTCCTGAAATAATATAGCAAGTGGTAGTAACCAAGATAACTTGAGCATTTTTTTCACAGGGAAAAACAGAAATAGGAGAATGTTTTTGGCTATTCTCTCCCGGATTAGGAGTAGAATATTTTTGGGTGGTTCTGGAGATGGAAATGGATGGATATATGTGGATGGTACTTCTGGAGTAGAAGTAGCATGTGTGAGTGAACGTGCAAGTGAATCTTGATTTAACCACATGACAAGCTCCTAAGGGTCTACACAGCTTGACCACACTCAATGCTCATAAGCAGTAAAGTAAATGTACGGTTCAAAGTCTAGCAAGCATGTATATATGGCTGTGGTAGGAATTTAAACTCTCATCATACAGGAACTCATCATGCAACATTTTAAAGATTTTCAAAGATAAATTTCTCCAGATTTCTAGCATCTCTAGGAACAGATAAACAACAGCTCAACCTTCCCATATCATATCCGTTAACGACTTAGACTTTAGATCAAGTACTCTCCCCACAAGTTCAGGTTTAGAGCAAATCTTAATTAATATCAGTCATTCCTAAACTTGAGAGAGATTTCAATTTTGAGAACTAGTCATGGCAGAGCAACTATTCATCATTTCCATGTGAGAGCTTATCATGAGGGTTCATAGCAAACTTTACTTATTTATTTATTTAGCAAACTAAGCAAAGATATATATATATATATATAAGCACAAAATCTTTATTTGGGTTTTTATGATTATGCATCTTTTTATTATTTGAGTAAAGTATAAACATGAGTAGAACACTTAGCTGGATAAATGGGGGTGATCTCCCCCAAGCTGGATTTTGATGTAATTTCTTCTGATGTAACCAGCAGGTGGCGGAGGTGTATTTGAATGTCGGCAGTACCCTGACAGCGATTAGGATATCCTTCGTCTGCTAGTCTTCTTTGATCCTTGATTTCTGTGGAGCTCAAATAGACAACAAAGCTTTGTGGAACTAGTTAAGTGTTAGCATAAATATCTAGCCTTTATCATGTTGAGCCTCATCAATAGATATTACTCTCTTTAGTAGGATCACAATCTTATTTTTATATTTTTATGTTTATAGGACAGGAATATATCTATTTTATTTCTATGCCACCATAGTGAATGTACTTATGGGTTTTATGCCATGAGCATACTCACATGGGGCTTACTATTTTTAACATTTTTATTTTCTTTTCAAGATGATATGAACCTGATTAACTAAGCAAACTATTTTAAAATAATTGAAAGGAAAGGGATAACTACCAAGTTTACCTCTTGGCAAGGCGTTCGGTGTTTTTAAGTCCTCCGAACGGGACTCTCCGTTTCCTCATTTGTCGTGGGATTCGCTGGATGGCGTAGTCGGTGGTTCCGGCAGTGCCTCCTCTTCGTGTATAACTATCTTCTTTCTCCACACCTGACTCGGTGCTACGGTCTTCTCAGGACAGTTCTGTTCAAGCTGTATGTCTTCAGACCTTACAACTTCTCCTTCATAGTCTGCCCATCCGTCCTTGATGATTTGCCTCCTCTGGTTGCGGTTGCGTCGTCTTCTTCTTGCCCTGGCCTGCTTAGAGTCTTCAACTATATAGTTAGGGTCAGTAAAATAGCGGCGTACCTTCTCAGAGGGGAAGTGCATGTGGACTTCTTTGGTTCCAATGTAGATGATTGCTTTAACGGTGCTGAGGAACGGTCTCCTAAGGATGATGGATGGATCGTACTTGTCTTCTCCCATGTCAATAACCTTAAAATCATCTGGAGCTGAATGTATGTTGGTTGTAGGGACATGGTTCCATGTAGGAGCTGATAAGTGACTGCGGCCATTATGTTGACGTCAGATCTTGTGTCGTAGAGTGTCTTCTGAACAGAATATCTGTTTATTTGTGCACTCGATGCTTGAAACACCAGGGTCATCCTTTTTGGTTAGAACGGGTGATTTAAGTCGACAATCTTGATCTCCTTGAACTGCAGTGACCATCTTAGCTGACTCGGTCCACATTTGCTTGTTCCTGTTCCTCCTATTGGTCCTCTTCCCTTGGTTCATGTCAGGATTGCTCTGAGATTTGTGTAGTCTTGTTCTTGAAGGAAAACGTCTCTTGCCTCCCCTTGATATAGAAACTGATCTTAGCAGCACTAGCGTAGATGACGGCTCTCGAGGTGTTCAGGAGTGGCCTCCCTAGGATGATGGGTGCCCTCTCATCAGTACCAGTCTCTATCACCACGAAGTCTGCTGGGGCGTACAAGTTACCAACTCGGACGCAGAGGTTCTTCAATATTCCCTTGGGGAAACTTAGTGTCCGATCTGCAAGCTGCAAACACATGGTTGTTTCTAGTAAAGGATGTGTAAAGAATTTTTCATAGAGTACCCTGGGCATAATGTTGACGCTGGAGCCAAAGTTGCAGAGTGCTTCTAGGAAGTCCACCATGCCGTTGGAGATCGGGATGACGGGGCGTCCTGGATCGTCTCTCTGAGTGTCCAGTATCTCCAGTGTGTTTGTGCTCGTAGATCTAGGTTCTTCACTTGGTGGAGTCTGCGCGTTGTAAAAGTCCTTCATATTTTGCTCGAAGTGTACCTGCTCATAGAGACAAGGCAGAGATCAAGTGCATGGGCCCTGTTGGTGGAAAACACCAACAGAACCAAAAGTGTATTTGTTCTTCTCTAACCTCAAGCATAGTGAGCAAGACAAAGTTGATAGATAATAAGATCACGAGTATAGCATTTAAAACATTTGTCAGATCAGATCACTCAACCTAATGGAAAGATAATCTATCTATACTTATGTTTTTTTATATATATCTTCCAAAGATTGAGTGTGCAACATTTTAGCTCATATGATTAAGAGTGTGGGACCACAAAGGTGGAAGGACTAAACATGTTGAATCGACCGGGTTGGTTAATCTAAAGTTGTAAATCATACATGTTTGTCTCTTTTATTCATGTGAACGCCAGAACCAATGAGAAGCTTATAAAAAGTGATAGTCAAGTACCTTAAGATGTTACCTTACTTGAAGAGTGATGGTACAGTATCACCTTGTGGAAGCTTTCCTTTCTTAGCGGTTGTGCATCGTGCTTGTTGTTGACACTTGCTAACACCACTTGAATACTAGGTTGTCATCCCCAGCATGGCACTAGAGTGTACTATGGTATTTATATGCACACAGATAATCCGCAAGCGCACGGATACCGTTGAAGCTTTTACCCGGTTAAAGGTTTTATCGTATCCATAGGGAAATGGGAGAACTGATCTACGCTCTAACTTAACCAAGATAAGTAAATAGGTGTGAATAGGAAAGATGGTAGAATCGAATAAGAACAATATTAAAGGTAAGATAACAGTGAGTGATAATATGGGAATAGAGAGTAGAGCAATTCTAGTATATGGGCGATGGTAGCAGAATAGAGAGGATAACTATGGTTTCTCTACTTCAAAGGGGTATGTCTATGTCTAGGACGAACCACGTGATAAGAGTACACCACAAAGGATGCTTATCCATAGGCCGATAAACCCTACCCGTCCTGCTAACGAGAGGTGGACTACAGGGGACCAACGTAACTGTCACCTACGAGGCCTACCACACGATCCAGCTAGTCAGGGGATATCCACAAGTAATCTAGGTCTAAGCACCACGCTTACACCTATACTACAACTCTAACCTATAGGGTCCTATAGATTAGAAGTACTCAAAAGAGTTGTGAACCAGAACATACATGATTAGTAATTGCATAATGAATTAGAAGTAGATTACCAGAGTCATCCCATGAGCAAGCTTGATTACAGCTTGATCATGGCGAAGTACAACCGGAGGAAGAACCGACAGGCCGGCCTCTCCTCTAATCCTCCTTCGCTCTCCATCTCGCTACTATCTAGATCTACTCTAGTTTAGAGAAGAGAGGAGAGCTCTCATCTCTAAACCCTAGCTTTTGCTCTGTCTATGAATAATGAATAATGATCAAGGGGTGTGCCTCCTCCAGGGGCCAGGGGGTCTGGTTTTATAGTCCCCTCAAGTGAACCTGGGCCGTCGGATCAAACCGACATTGATTGAACGGTTATTCTTGATCCTTTAGGTTGGTGGAGCATAATCCGCGAGATTGAGCGTGATTGGCCGAAATAGGTGGGCGGGCGCCCTAAGGACTTGGGCGGGCGCCCTGTCCCTGACTCCGTTCGGTCTCCGCTTCCTTCCCGTGGCTTCTGGAGTCTTCTAGATGTAAGATAATTGCGCAGCACGTTAATATCTCTATGTAATCCCGACGTGTGGGCCTTTCTTCCGTATTTCCTAATAACCCCCTGCAGAAATAGACAAACACCAAAACTCGTGGAATTCTGTCAGATAAAACCCTAAGTCTAGATGGTGATTTCATTTGGATCCTTTTCTTTGTTTATTTGATAATTAAATTTGATACTTAAGGACCGTCAACAAACTCCCCCAAGCTTACCTCTTGCTCGTCCCTGAGCAAGGATAGACTCAGCAATGGATCAGAAGTTGTTGCAATATATTAAAAATTTGACGGTACACATGCTTTTTAAATAAGTTCTCATCTCTGAGTTAGAGTAAACTGTCAAGAACTAAAACTTACTTACTTTACCTTTCACCATGGGACTTGTAACCGTCACTTCTGTCTTGAGTAGTTAAAAGATAGAACAGTCTAGCCAAGTGCCATGTCTCTTATTCTTGATCAGCTATAGCTCTGGAGTTTTTGTAGATTTTCAAATAAAACTCAGAGATTCCTTTGTATGACTCTCTCATATCTCTCTTTTGTGGTATTTCTGGATCCTTACCAAGGCAGTGATTGTATATGACTTCTCTCAAAATATGTGGTATTTGTGGTATAAGGCATAGTGACATTGCCTTCTCTCTCACCCTACTCTAATAAGGCTTTAATATCTGGAGCTCATAGGTGGGAGATAAAGTATACATACTTACAAGACATTTATTGTATAGTCAAACCATGGATCCAAAGAAACAAATCAATAAGCCAAATCAAGATGTGCATGTGTGGCGAATGAATGGTGTATAGTGATGATGGTGATAACAATGGTGAAAGTCTAATTCTACTTTTGCTCTTATGAGGGGATACATACCTTCCTTGCTTTTTGAAACTTTATGAGGAGAATGAGATGCTCTTCTTTTTCTTTCCTCTCAGGTGGGTATCTTGTACCCCTAATTCTACTGTCGGACACTTGTCCATTTTTACCTCTCGTCTCACTTTTTCTTTCTTTCGAGGTTCCGGGCACTTGCCCCTTTTTATTTCCTCATTTATTTTTTTCTTTTCTTCTTTTTTTTAGCACTCATCTCTTGAGATAATATAGCAAGTGGTAGTAACCAAAATATTTGGAGCATTTATTTCACAGGGAATAACAGGGATAGGAAAATGTTTTTGACTATTCTCTCCCGGATTAGGAGTAGAATATTTTTGGGTGATTCTGGAGATGGAAATGGATGGATATATGTGGATGGTACTTCCAGAGTAGAAGTAGCATATATGAGTGAACGTGCAAGTGAATCTTGATTTAACCACATGACAAGCTCCTAAGGGTCTACACAGCTTGACCACACTCAATGCTCATAAGCAGTAAATAAATGTGTGGCTCAAAGTCTAGCAAGCATGTATATATGGCTGTGGTAGGAATTTAAACTTTCATCATACAGGAACTCATCATGCAACATTTTAAAGATTTTCAAAGATAAAATTCTCCAGAATTCTAGCATCTCTAGGAATAGATAAACAGCAGCTCAACCTTCCCATATCATATCCGTTAACAACTTAGATTTCAGATCAAGTTTTCATCCCACAAGTTTAGATCTAGAGCAAGCTTTAAATTATAACAGTTATGTCTAAACTTGAGAGAGAACTTCAAATTTGCAAATTAGGCAGAGCAACTATTTATCATATCCATGCTAGAGTTTTATTATTAAGATTCAGATTAGCATAGCCACTTTATTTATTTATTAAACACACTAAGCAAAAGATATATATATAAGCACAAAATCTTTATTTGGTTTTTCATAGTTTATGTATTTTAATATTCTAATATAATATAAGTATAAAGATAAGTAGAAATACTTAGCGAGATAAATGGGAGTGCTCTCCCCCAAGCTGAATTTTGACGTAATTTCTCTTGATGTAGCTAGCAGGTGGCAGAGGTGTATTTGAAAGTCAGCAGCATTCTGACAGCGATTAGAATGTCCTCCGTCTGCTAGTCTTCTTGATTCTTAAATTCTGTGGAGCTCAAATAGACAACAAAGCTTGTGGAACTAATTAAGTGTTAGCATAAATATCTAGCCTTCATCACGTTGAGCTTCCTCAATAAATATTACTCCCTGTTTTTATATTTTTATTTTATAAAGTAGAAAAGAAATATTTATTTTATTTTTATGCCACCACAGTGAAGGTACTTATGGGTTTTATGCCACTCGTAAACTCAGATAGGGCTTAATATTTTTTAACATTTTTATTTCCTTTTCAAGATAGCATGATTAACTAATAATCTATTTAAGAAAAGTAAATAATTAAATGGAAAAGGGAATGCAGAAAGGATAAATATGGATAACTACGAATCTTACCTTTCGGCGAGGGTTCAATGTTTTAAGTCTTCTTGTCAAGACTTCTCATCGTGTTCATTCTTCAGGTGCGTCATTTGATTCAGGTGCGGACCTTGACGTCTGCACCTTTTAATACGGTGTCACCCATGTTCTTCGTTTGCCCAGCAGTTCGAAGTGCGGTGTTAGTAGTATCTTGCTCAGTGTGTTTGTGCTCGTAGTGTACCTGCTCATAGAGACAAGGCAGAGATCAAGTGCATGGGCCCTGTTGGTGGAAAACACCAACAGAACCAAAAGTGTATTTGTTCTTTTCTAACCTTAAGCATAGTGAGCAAGACAAGTTGATGGATGATAAGTTCATGAGTGTAGCACTTATAACATTTGTCAGATCAGATCGCTCAACCTTATGGAAAGATAATCTATCTATGTATATGTCTTTTTCTTTATATCTCTCAATGATTGAATGTGTAACATTTTAGCTCATATGATTAGGAGTGTGGGATCATGGAGGTAGTACTAAGAACAAGGATTAAAGGACTAAACATGTTGAATCAGTTGGGTTGGTTAATCTAGAGTTGTAAATCATACACGTTTGTCTCTTTTATTTATATGAACGCCAGAACCAAAGAGAAGCTTATAGAAGTGATAGTCAAGTACCTTAAGATGTTACCTTGCTCGAAGAGTGATGGTACAGTATCATCTTGTGGAAGCTTTCCTTTCTTAGCAGTTGTGCGTCGTGTTTGTGGCACCCTCCATGGATCATCTCTCTATGATGAATGAGCTATGTCCTTTTTGTGCAAATTGTTAAACTTCATGTGTCACTCTCTTCGTCTCTGATGTGAGTTTATCTCAGGACTTCCCAAATTGATATTGAAAGTTTTTCTGCAGGGGTTAGTCCGACAAAATATACCAATATCTACTCAAGCAGTTTTTTTAGTTCAATAACCAAACTAGACTCCATGTCTAATCAGATTAAGGAAGGCTATTTAACCTAAGCACTATGCTTAATTTAAATTCCAATGGAAGTATGGCGAGTACTTCCAAACCAACACTTGCTAGTAAATAGACAAAGGTAGCATGACAGCGTTTATAGAGATCTACTCAAGTGGAGATGAAGTAGTGTGATTAGTATTTAACAAATTGAGCATGTCTCAAAGGTAGGGACAACCAGCATAGCAACATGGCAAAGGATGTTTTTATGTAAAGTACTCCCCCAAGCTTGAATTTTGCAAAATTCAAGTTTGAATGAATTTAATTCAATGTTGTATGATGATTGGTTGGACATACCTTGTGCTTCTCATTCATCCGATCTTCTTGCTCCAATCTTAGAAAGGTTAGTGACAAGAATACCCGAAGGAATATTTTTTTTTTACAATTATCCTTATATGCTCAATACACAAGGTAATGTTGCAAATAATTAAAGGCTCATGTTACGATCTGATCAATGCTTATTTTAAGACACTAAGCTTGTCCTTGAGAAACTATCAGTTTATGTTGGCGAAGTGGTTTCCCCTCCGACGCCAACCTATATCTAGATCAACTCAACGAGATCTGCAATATTTATTATAGACATATGCATCGACAACCGCCCTTTTAAAGTTTTTATAAATAGAAAGGAAGAGGGGGTTGGAGATCTCAAGTGTGGTGATGTCGGAGAGACCAATAGATTGGGAAGATGTTGCATATGAGCATGGAGTAAATGAAGTGGCTATGAAATAAATTCCATGCTCATTAATGTTATCTTCGTCTCTAATCTGAATGTTCGGAGTTTCTCCTGGATTGGTCTCACCTATGTCCTCTTCTGTAGTTGGATGAATCTCATCTTCAAAGGGAGTCAAGAACTCACCATTTGAAATTGAGCCAAAGTCAGAACCTATTAAGGCTTCTTCCTTATCCATCCATTCTACACATTCTAGCCATTTAGAACTTGTGATCAAAATAGGGGAGGTGTTAGAATTTTCTATATGGCTTAGCTCTCCTTCTATGGCATTACTTGACATGCCATCCTTATGGTCTTCATGACTCCTATGGTTTGGTCGTCTTGGTGAATTGCTAGGATCATCATGAGACTGAAAAGAAGAGGGATAAGAGGGATCTCTAAGGTCAAGGATGGATTTAGAACTTGTGAACATGGAAGGGGAGTAGATAGAATTGTCTATATGGCTTAGCTCTCCTTCACTTGATATGTCATCCTCGACTTCTTCATGATAGGAACCAGGACATTCTCTAAGAGAAACATTATTGCAATGATTTGAATTATCCCTGCTTGAAGGTCTCTTATAGAACCAGAAGTCTAAACCATCAGCATCTAAAAGATTTAAGGTCGGAATTCCTTCCTCCCTTGGAAAATTTTGGGGTATTGATGGTTTAGGATCGATAGCTAAAGTTTGGGATTGAAGTGGTTGTGATCTGGCTATCAAAACTTCTTCTTCTTGTCTAGGAACTGGTTCTTTCTCTTTCTCAGGGATATAAAAGCTAGGAGACTTTCCGCTCATTAAATCAATCAAATTCCAAGCTTCACTAGCAGATAGGTGGTGGAAAGATCCTCCAGAGGCCGCATGAAGGGTTTGCTTATTTTCCCTACTAAGGCCCTCAAAAAAGTGAATTAGAAGAACTTCTTCTGGAATAGAAAGCTTTGGGCCAGTGAGAGTAAGGTTAATAAAGCGGTCCCATGATTTGCCAAGAGATTCTTCTTCTAGTTGTCTAAAAGAAAGAATCTCACGCCGAAGTTCCACCACTTTGGACATTGGAAAATATTTAGAAAGAAAACTACTATATAACTCCTTCCAATCTCCATGAACACTCCCTACTTTGAGTTTATACCAATGTCTAGCTTTTCCCGTTAAAGAGAACGGAAAGAGCTTCCATTTAAGGGTCTCATCGGACATGCCTTCTATGCGAAGGAGGTCACAGACTCGATAAAACTCTCTTAGGTGTGTGTATGGGTTTTCCTCACCTTCTCCTGAGAAAGGTTGTTTTTGAATAAATTCTATGTATTCGGGGTCTATCTCAAAACTAGATGCTATGATAGGCTTTGAAGATTTTGGTGGTTCGAGATGTGTGCCCATAGGTCTATGAAATTCATAGATAGACATGTTTGAATTCATGATAGACCAGAGATCAAGGATTAGAATAGCCGAGATAAGGCAAAAGATAAAAGTATATATATATATATATATATTTATTTTTTTAGAAAATGATTAAGCTAGTTCGTAGTCAACTCAGCAACCGTTTCCCCGGCAACGGCGCCAAAAATGCTTGTTGACACTTGCTAACACCACTTGAATACTAGGTTGTAATCCCCAGCATGGCACTAGAGTGTACTATGGTATTTATATGCACACAGATAATCCGCAAGCGCACGGATACCGTTGAAGCTTTTACCCGGTTAAAGGTTTTATCGTATCCATAGGGAAATGGGAGAACTGATCTACGCTCTAACTTAACCAAGATAAGTAAATAGGTGTGAATAGGAAAGATGGTAGAATCGAATAAGAACAATATTAAAGGTAAGATAACAGTGAGTGATAATATGGGAATAGAGAGTAGAGCAATTCTAGTATATGGGCGATGGTAGCAGAATAGAGAGGATAACTATGGTTTCTCTACTTCAAAGGGGTATGTCTATGTCTGGGACGAACCACGTGATAAGAGTACACCACAAAGGATGCTTATCCATAGGCCGATAAACCCTACCCGTCCTGCTAACGAGAGGTGGACTACAGGGGACCAACGTAACTGTCACCTACGAGGCCTACCACACGATCCAGCTAGTCAGGGGATATCCACAAGTAATCTAGGTCTAAGCACCACGCTTACACCTATACTACAACTCTAACCTATAGGGTCCTATAGATTAGAAGTACTCAAAAGAGTTGTGAACCAGAACATACATGATTAGTAATTGCATAATGAATTAGAAGTAGATTACCAGAGTCATCCCATGAGCAAGCTTGATTACAGCTTGATCATGGCGAAGTACAACCGGAGGAAGAACCGACAGGCCGGCCTCTCCTCTAATCCTCCTTCGCTCTCCATCTCGCTACTATCTAGATCTACTCTAGTTTAGAGAAGAGAGGAGAGCTCTCATCTCTAAACCCTAGCTTTTGCTCTGTCTATGAATAATGAATAATGATCAAGGGGTGTGCCTCCTCCAGGGGCCAGGGGGTCTGGTTTTATAGTCCCCTCAAGTGAACCTGGGCCGTCGGATCAAACCGACATTGATTGAACGGTTATTCTTGATCCTTTAGGTCGGTGGAGCATAATCCGCGAGATTGAGCGTGATTGGCCGAAATAGGTGGGCGGGCGCCCTAAGGACTTGGGCGGGCGCCCTGTCCCTGACTCCGTTCGGTCTCCGCTTCCTTCCCGTGGCTTCTGGAGTCTTCTAGATGTAAGATAATTGCGCAGCACGTTAATATCTCTATGTAATCCCGACGTGTGGGCCTTTCTTCCGTATTTCCTAATAACCCCCTGTAGAAATAGACAAACACCAAAACTCGTGGAATTCTGTCAGATAAAACCCTAAGTCTAGATGTTGATTTCATTTGGATCCTTTTCTTTGTTTATTTGATAATTAAATTTGATACTTAAGGACCGTCAACACTTGTGGCACCCTCCATGGATCATCTCTTGTGAGCTATGCCTTCCTTGTGTAAATTGTTAAACTTCATGTGTGTCTCTCTTTGTCTCCAATGTGAGTTTATCTCAGGACTTCCCAGGTCGATATTGAAAGTTTTCCTGCAGGGGTTAGTCCAACAAAATATACCAATGTCTACACAAGCAGTTTTTAGTTCAACAACCAAACTAGACTCCATGTCTAATTAGATTAAGGAAGGCTGTTTAACCTAAGCACCATGCTTAATTTAAAAACCAATAGAAGTATGTACAGTACTTCCAAACTAACACTTACTAGGATAAACAAAGGTAGCGTGATGGCTTTTATAGAGATCTACTCAAGTGGAGATGAAGTAGTGTGATTACTATTTAACAAATTGAGCATGTCTCAAAGGTAGGGACAACCAACATAGCAACATGGCAAATGATGTTTTTATATAAAGTACTCCCCCAAGCTTGAATTTTGCAAAATTCAAGTTTGGATGAATTTAATTCAATGTTGTATGATGATTGGTTGTACATACCTTGTGCTTGTCATTCATCCGATCTTCTTGCTCCAATCCTAGAAAGGTTAGTGACAAGTGTTGACGGTTCTTAAGTACCAATTTTAATTATCAAATAAACAAGAGAAAGGACCAATATGCAACCAACACCTAAAATTAGGGTTTGACCTGACAAAATTCCACGAGTTTTGTTGTTTATCTGTTTCTGTAGGGGGTTATCAGGAAATAAGGAAGAAAGGCCCACATGTCGGGATTACATAGAAATATCAACGCACCGCGCGATTTTCTACCATCTAGAAGACTCCAGAAGCCACGGGAAGAAAGCAGAGGCCGAAAGGGGCCAGGCCCAGGGCGCCCGCCCTGGTGACCTGGGCGCCCGTCGCACACGATGTTCCACCGACCTATTGGATCCAGAATAACGTAGTACCACCTCGCCTACCGACCCAAAAACGCATAGAGGAGGAGGACTATATAAGGAGACCCCCCTGGCCCCTGGAGAAGACATGAAGAAGTTATCATAGAGATTGAGGGGTGCCCTCGAAGGAAAACCTCTTCTCTAATTAATATTTCTTTTTAGGCTTAGCAACCAATGTAAAGTAGAAATAGATCTTCTAGTTTCTACTAGATTGAGAGAGATAGAGTAGAGGTGTAGATTGGAGGAAGCCCGGCCTGTCGGTGTCTACTCCAAGCTTGTACCTGCGGGATCAAGTTCTCCTAACCCGAAGCTTGCTCCTAGGATTCTTCAGTATTTCGACTTCTAAATTCTAGTAAGTTCTTGTTTTATTGTTCTTCTGGTTTATGAGTTTACTTTAATTTCTTCATGTAGAGTTTAGAGTAATCATTGCTGGCGTAAACGTGGTGTTTAGGCTGGGGTACTCATAGATATTCCCTGACTAGCTGGATCGTGGTAGTAGTGAGGAACGTGACAATTCCGAGTTACCTTTGTAGACCATATCTCGTTAGCAGGAAGGATAGGGTTTATAGGTGCAGGTTGAACATTCTTTGTGGTGTCTAGATTCCGTTAACCTCCCCAATAGAACAGTAGGTCATCCTTACCAATGTTAGAAGGAGACTACGGTTGCAGTCTTCTCTATTTATCACTCACATCGAAAGACATTCTTTGTTGCCTAAAGGGTTAGTAGTAATAGACCGGTTAGTCAGATACACTCTTTCTCCTAGTGGTAAAAAAATAAATGCGATACTCTGGATAACCTCCCGGGTGAAGTGCTCACCGATATCCGTGCGCTTGCAGATCAATTCCTTATTGCGTTCCCAAATATCAACAAGCATTTCTGGCGCCGTTGCCGGGGAGAAAGATGGTTTGCTGAGATAACCTTGAGTCTTACTACTAACTTGTATCTATACTTTTATCTTTTCTTATCTTTTATATTCTGTATTTATTTTCTTTACTCTTACCTTATGGAAAACCAAAATTCTAAATCAATCCATGAATCTGCAATCCCTTCAGTAACTGACCTTTTACCATGGGAATCATCACAGCGTATCCAAACATCCCAGTATATGTTATGTTCTAGGTTGATTGCCATGATTCAAAACCTATCTTTTTTGGGAAAGGAAGACGAAAACCCTTACCTTCATATTAGAGATTTTGAGCAAACATGTGATTGCCTTCGCATTGAAGGCATTTCTGATAAAACTTTACGTTGGAAGCTTTTTCCTTTTTCCTTAAGGGGAGAAGCTAGACAATGGTACAGTCAGAAGGTATGTCAACAACGAGGTGAATGGGGAGTTTTACGAGCCAACTTTTGTCTATATTTGTATTCCCTCGACCGTATAGCCGACCTTAGACTCGAAGTCCTATCTTTTAAACAAAAAGATAATGAAACTTTGGGAAAATCTTGGAAACGTTTTTCTGATCTTTTAGAATCTGGTCCAAACCTTAATCTTGAAGACCCTGTTCTTTTATTTCACTTTTTTCAAGGTCTTCAGAAAAATCACAAACAAATGCTACACACAATGTCTAGAGGTTCTTTCTTTCGCATCTCTACTGATGAACCTAGAGAGATCCTAGATAGAATCCTAGAAGCTGAGATAGATAATACCCTTCATGATGAAACCTACGAAGCCGAAGTAGACACTCTGCCAAATTCTTCATCTACTTTAGCTATCCCAAGTTCTGAGCCACAAGAGGAAGAAATTCCACCACCAGACTTCATGCAGGATATAGAATCTGATTTTTTTGCCGATTTTGGAAACATTTCAAACTACCATTCTATTGACAAACCCCAAAACGGCTAGTTTAGCATTTATTTGCCAAGTGAATATCAATTGAGAGAGCTTATCTCAGTCATGAGTAGCGAATGGTTGGAGGAATCAGAGCTTTCCCCTGATGTGATCCGTTTGGACACACCCTCTATAACTATACGCTGTGCTTATAATTCTGATCGATTTAATGCTCTCTATAATCCTGTTGTGGGGATCAACATCATGTCTGAATCTTTTGCACTTAAACTATTTAAAAATCTTGTCTTAACCCCCACAACAAAGGTCATAAAGGAATCTTCGGGACGATTAGTCCCCAGTCTTGGAATTATTAATGTCCTACCTCTTACGGTAGAAGGCTCCATGGTTCATTTGAACTTCTATATCTTTGATACATGGGACTTCGACCTGTTGATAGGACAACCTTTTAGAAGACTCCTTTATGAAGGTCATACTGGAAAGCTACACATTTCTCTTGGAAAAGCCTTTAAATTCCCAATAACAATTTCACACTCCTTAAACAATAAGGCCGAATCATATCTTTTGACTGATCCTATGGAGGAGGTAAAGGCTGCATCTCTAGAGCTTTTAGATGAACTAGACTTAGAAGACGAAACTCCTTTCTTCATAGAAGACGAAGCCGAGCCTTCTGAACCTGAACCCTTAGATGAGTTTGCAGAAGCACCTAGACCCCCCATAGAGCTTAAAACTTTACCACCCGGTCTTACATATGCTTTCCTAAACAATAATCCAGAGTTTCCTGTAATCATTAGCGATGAACTCACTCAGGATCAAACTCTGCGATTAATGACCATTCTTGAGAAACATCACTCAGTTTTCGGCTACTCACTCCAAGATCTTACAGGAATCAGTCCTATGATTTGTACCCATCGTATTCCAACAGATCCTTCTGTTTCACCTTCTCGAGAACCCCAATGTAGACTTAATAACACTATGAGAGAGGTAGTTAAAAATGAAGTTATAAAGTTGCTGCATGCAGGGATTATATATCCTGTGCCGCATAGTGTGTGGGTGAGCCCAGTACAAGTTGTGCCTAAAAAGGGAGGCATGACTGTTATTATGAATGAACAGAACGAGCTAATTCCGCAACGCACCGTCACAGGATGGCGGATGTGCATAGACTATAGAAAACTAAATAAAGCCACGAGAAAGGATCACTTTCCTTTACCTTTTATAGATGAGATGCTAGAGCGATTAGCGAACCATTCGTTCTTCTGTTTTTTAGATGAATATTCAGGGTATCACCAAATCCCGATCCATCCTGATGATCAAAGCAAAACCACTTTTACATGCCCATATGGAACTTATGCTTACTGTAGAATGTCTTTTGGGTTATGTAATGCACCAGCTTCTTTTCAAAGATGCATGATGTCTATATTTTCTGATATGATTGAAGAGATTATGGAAGTTTTCATGGATGATTTCTCTATCTATGGAAAAACTTTTGATAGTTGTCTTGAAAACTTAGACAAGGTTTTGCAAAGATGTGAAGAAAAGCACTTAGTCCTTAATTGGGAAAAATGTCATTTTATGGTTAGAGAAGGAATAGTGCTGGGACACTTAGTGTCTGAAAGAGGTATTGAGGTAGACAAAGCTAAAATTGAAGTAATTGAACAAATACCTCCACCTGTGAATGTAAAAGGAATTCGAAGCTTTCTTGGCCATGCTGGTTTTTATCGTAGATTTATAAAAGATTTTTCATTCATTGCTAGACCACTTACTCTTTTGCTAGCCAAGGATGCTCCTTTCGAATTTGATGATGCATGTCTAACATCTTTTAATGTATTAAAGAAAGCACTCATCTCTGCACCAATCATTCAACCCCTGATTGGTCGTTGCCTTTTGAAATTATGTGTGATGCTAGTGATTATGCTGTAGGGGTAGTTTTGGGACAAACTAAAAATAAGAAGCATCATGCAATTGCTTATGCCAGTAAAACATTGACAGGAGCTCAACTTAATTATGCAACCACTGAAAAAGAGCTTCTGGCTGTTGTCTTTGCCATTGATAAATTTAGATCTTATTTAGTTGGAGCTAAAATAATTGTTTACACTGATCATGCTGCACTAAAATATTTGCTACTAAAAAAGATGCTAAACCTCGCCTGATTAGATGGATCTTATTACTCCAAGAATTTGACTTAGAAATAAAAGATAAAAAGGGAGTAGAAAATTCTGTTGCTGATCACTTGTCTAGAATGTATTTTAAGAGTCCACAGGAAACCCCCATCAATGATTCACTCCGGGACGACATGCTCTACGGGATTAAAAGGTCTGACCCCTGGTATGCAGATATTGTTAATTTTATGGTTTCAGGGTATCTACCACCAGGAGCAAACAAGAAGAAGCTTATTCAAGAAAGTCGTGCACATATATGGGATGAGCCATACCTCTTCCGAGTATGCTCTGATGGCTTACTCAGGAGATGTGTGACCACTGAAGAAGGATGGAAGATCATCGACAGATGTCATTCATCGCCATATGGAGGTCACTATGGAGCATTCCGTACACATTCAAAGATCTGGCAGTGTGGATTCTACTGGCCTACAATGTATGAAGACACGAAGCAATATATCAGAAGATGTGGGCCATGTCAAAGGCACGGAAACATAAATACAAGGGATGCAATGCCACTCACCAACAACCTTCAGATTGAGCTCTTTGATGTCTGGGGAATAGACTACATGGGTCCATTTCCTCCATCAAAGAAGTGTGAGTACATCTTGGTGGCGGTTGACTATGTCTCCAAGTGGGTAGAGGCATTACCTTGCAAGCATGCCGACAACATCAGTTCAAAGAGGATGTTTGAAGAAATTATATTTCCAAGATTTGGAGTCCCCAGAGTAGTGATAAGTGATGGAGGAGCACACTTCATCGACAAACGCTTCAAGCAATATCTATCAAAACATGGAATCCGTCACAACGTCGCTACCCCCTATCATCCTCAGACAAGTGGCCAAGCAGAGACTTCCAACAAGCAAATCAAGAATATTCTTCAGAAGACAGTAAATGAAATGGGAACGGCATGGAAAGACAAGTTACCTGATGCACTCTGGGCATACCGAACAGCATACAAGACTCCAATTGGAATGTCTCCATACCAATTGGTGTATAGGAAGACTTGCCATCTACCCGTTGAACTAGAGTTCAAAGCACACTGGGCCATAAAGAGATGGAATATGGACCTAGATGTTGCTGGAGATTATAGAAGAATGCAACTATCAGAATTGGAAGAATGGCGAGAGAAAGTATATCACAATTCAAAGATCTACAAAGAAAGAGTCAAAAGGTAGCATGACAAGAGAATCAAGAAGAAGGAGTTCACACCCGGAGATAAGGTATTACTTTTTAATTCCAAGGTAAAGCTTTTCGGGCATGGAAAACTCCGGAGCAAATGGGAAGGACCATTCAAGGTAATTAATTCATCATCCCACGGAGCTATCACACTTCAAAATGACGAAGGTACGTTATTCAAGGTAAATGGACAAGGTCTTAAGTTATTTTTAGAGCCCAATAAAGAATTAGAAGAAATAGACGTAGTATATTTTTACCTTCCCATGGAGAATTAGAGCCCGACCTTTTTAGTCTGATGTTTTTGGGTCATGCATATATTTTTCTAAATAGTTTTGCATCTAGAAACGCGCTCGAGAAAGTGGGCCCACAGAGGGGCCAGAGAGAGGGCGGGCGCCCAGATCAGGTGGGCGGGCACCCAGCTCCTGTTCCCCCTCGGTCCTGACTTTCTCTGTTATGGAAAATGCACTTATGGTAATCTGAATAACCCCTCAGATGGAAAGTTTCGCACGAACATCGACGGGAGCAACCCAAACAACCCATAGAGGCACTCTTTGACCCCTATATAAACAGACCCCTGACCTCAGTTTTCAAACACCAAGCCATCAAGCCTTCTCTTCTTCTTCAATTAGAGCTTGATTAGTTCCTTGCTGCTCCAATGGCCGAGAAGTACCACGATGATTGGGAAGTCGTCCCCTTCAACCTCAACATGGTGCCTGTGGAAGACCCTGATGCCCGTGCTCTCGTCTCGGCCAACACAGAGCAACAGCTAGAAGCCATGCCATTACGCCAGCGCAGCTCCGCCCAATCCTACCATGCTCAACCAGTTCTCACCGCACCGCCACAACCCCTACTCCTCACGGGATCATCATCCAAGACGAAGACCACCATCAAGGTGCCAACCGGCACGAGGATCCTTCCACCTAGACCCAATGAGAGGGTCGTTGGAGTCAAGACCAACCGGAGCGGCGAGATCAGCAGCGTTCGCTACACTACGGAGGAGGAAAGACCTTACTTTGAAGGGATTAGAGCAGCCAAAGTCCGTTTCAACCCTCCAAAGGCAGCCCCGAAGCACGCTCTCAATGCTTTTGAGACACCTCCCAAGCGTCGCAAGACTATAATGGAAATTGATGAGGACGTTCACAGACTAGACAGAATTATCATAGACCTCCAGTCCTCGATTAACTCTCTCACTAGGACACCATCATACTAGGCCTCAGGCAGGATCTTGCTAGTGCCAACAAGAAGATTAAGGAATTAGAGCGCCGCTAAGTTATCTAGATTAAACCTTGAAGCAATGCATCTTAGTTATCTATCTTTAAATTCGGTTTAGGTTTACTATTATTGTCAGTTTGTTACTACTGTCATCAGTTTGCTACTAGTCTTTTGTAATAAATGCCTCAAGATTAATAAAGAGTATTATTATTATTATTATTATTATTATTATTATTATGTCTTGGTGTCTCTACTTTATTATTGTGCAAGAAAGCAGAAAACAAGTATGGGGGAGATCCCTCAACATGCCAAACACACTCTGACTACACCACTCCACGATTCAGGTACACACTCTGCACACTTTACTTTACACATACACATATCTTGATTATGCAGAATACTGTTTCCGACATGATAAATTAAAAAGATTAAAATATTTCTAATCATGATTAATCTCACTCTGTTATATTTCCTGAAACTTGCAATTATTATAAAATCATTTTAAAACCCTGTGTTACTTAAGACATTATGGAATCTGAGATGGTAGAGTATGAGTTTCTTATTCTTGATATCATTGTTGCTTGGAGAATTTATTTCAGAATCTTTAAAATTCTAGCTACCATCCTCAGTGTTTTATATGCCTGATAAAACTGAAAATACTAATTATGATTATAAAAGCTATCTACTCTGTATTGAGTTTGTTCAAAATGAGTTAGACCCTTGTTGAGAGATTTATCATGCTCCTAAGATCAAGACATTTATTCAGAAAGATTCACTCTTCCGAAGTATTATTGCATTAGAGGCATGGGCTATGCAAAAATAAAGATATTTCGAGGAAATAAAAAGGAGCAAGTGCTCGACAACCTCGCAGAAAAAATGGACAAGTGTCCGGCAGTAGAATTAGGGGTACCTCGGTGTCCACTTTAAAAAAAGGGAAAAAGAAAATGATAGCCCATGATCCCTCTAATAAACAATATGCCAGCAAGAGTTGACAAAGATTTTAATTTCCAAAGTCTTTGATCTAAGAGTATGACATTCTCCTCCTCGGATCACGTTTTGATCAGGCAATAAATGTAAAGTAAGTATGCTTGAGAATTTTTGCAAATTAAAACAGCCTCAGTGAGATATATAAAAGATAATGAGTGATCTGAGAGAACCTATGAGGATAAAAGGTATGCTAACTTTCTTTTCAAAAATATACAAAAACTCCAAGTGACAGGATTGAGAAGAAAGGATCTTTACTCTTAACCATATATTTCTCTGACTATAGTACACAGTGGATTTTAACACCCTGCAGTTATGAAAAGAATGTTTTAAAATGTTTTACCCCAGATATTGTTCTTAACCATCCTTTTCTCGAGGACGAGTAAAAGCCTAAGTATGGGGGTATTTGTTGACGGCTCTTAAGTACCAATTTTAATTATCAAATAAACAAAAGAAAGGACCAATATGCAACCAACACCTAAAATTAGGGTTTGATCTGACAGAATTCCACGAGTTTTGTTGTTTATCTGTTTCTGCAGGGGGTTATCAGGAAATAAGGAAGAAAGGCCCACATGTCGGGATTACATAGAGATATCAACGCACCGCGTGATTTTCTACCATCTAGAAGACTCTAGAAGCCACGGGAAGAAAGCGGAGGCCGAAAGGGGCCAGGCCCAGGGCGCCCGCCCTGGTGACCTGGGCGCCCGCCCCCTGCTGGAAGCCATTCAGGACTCTCTTCGCACACGATGTTCCACCGACCTATTGGATCCAGAATAACGTAGTTCCACCTCGCCTACCGACCCAAAAACACATAGAGGAGGAGGACTATATAAGGAGACCCCCCTGGCCCCTGGAGAAGACATGAAGAAGTTATCATAGAGATTGAGGGGTGCCCTCGAAGGAAAACCTCTTCTCTAATTAATATTTCTTTTTAGGCTTAGCAACCAATGTAAAGTAGAAATAGATCTTCTAGTTTGTACTAGATTGAGAGAGATAGAGTGGAGGTGTAGATTGGAGGAAACCTGGCCTGTCAATGTCTACTCCAAACTTGTACCTACGGGATCAAGTTCTCCTAACCCGAAGCTTGCTCCTAGGATTCTTCAGTATTTCAACTTCTAAATTCTAGTAAGTTCTTGTTTTATTGTTCTTCTGGTTTATGAGTTTACTTTAATCTCTTCGCGTAGAGTTTAGAGTAATCATTGCTGGCGTAAACGTGGTGTTTAGGCTGGGGTACTCATAGATATTCCCTGACTAGCTGGACCGTGGTAGTAGTGAGGAACGTGACAATTCCGAGTTACCTTTGCAGACCATATCTCGTTAGCAGGAAGGATAGGGTTTATAGGTGCGGGTTGAACATCCTTTGTGGTGTCTAGATTCCGTTAGCCTCCCCAATAGAACAGTAGATCATCCTTACCAAGGTTAGAAGGAGACTACGGTTGCAGTCTTCTCTATTTATCACTCACATCGAAAGACATTCTTTGTTGCCTAAAGGGTTAGTAGTAATAGACCGGTTAGTCAGATGCACTCTTTCTCCTAGTGGTAAAAAAATAAATACGATACTCTGGATAACCTCCCGGGTGAAGTGCTCACTTATCCGTGCGCTTGCGGATCAATTCCTTATTGCGTTCCCAAATATCAACAACAAGAATACCCGAAGGAATTTTTTTACAATTATCCTTATATGCTCAATACACAAGGTAGTGTTGCAAATAATTAAAAGCTCATGTTACGATCTGATCAGTGCTTGTTTTAGGACACTAAGCTTGTCCTTGGGAAACCATCAATTTATGTCGGCGAAGTGGTTTCCCCTCCAACGCTGACCTATATCATGACCAACTCAACGAGACCTGCAGTATTTAATATAGACATATGCATCAACAACAACCCTTTTAAAGTTTTTATAAATAGAAAGGATGAGGGGGTCGGAGATCTCGAATGTGGTGATGTTGGAGAGACCAATAGATTGTGAAGATGTTGCATATGAGCATGGAGTAAATGGAGTGGCTATGAAATAAATTCCATGCTCATTAATGCTTAGAGTGAAATCCATGTGGTATGGTGAAAATGGTAAGGTGAGTGTGGTAAAAAAAGGAAAAGAAAAAGGATACACAGACGACTTGGTTCGAAACTAGCACAGCTACCGTTCCCCGGCAACGGCGCTAGAAAGCTTGTTGGGTATTTTAAATGCAAATAGAAAAATCCGCAAGCGCACGGATACCGATGTAGCTTTCACCCGGGAGTATTCCAGAGTATCGATTTTCCACAGAGAACGTGAGTGTACTAATTAAGATCCAAGATCGCCCAAGGATAACTATATAATTATTTTTGGTGGGAAGAGAGGAAGTTTCCTGAGAGTTCTCTAGTTGATCTAAGAATCAAGAATTACTTCAAGATTATCTATTTCCTAACCACAGAAAGAGATGAGAAGGGGGCTAGGAAGCTCCGACTACGGTCCTACAAACACCTATCCGAATGAGGTGGAATACGTCGACCGTTAGGGCTGTCACTACCCTTGGGCTACCACAACAATCCGTAGGATTGGGTGCAATTCCAGGTAATTGCAAGACTAAACACCACGTCTAATCTATTAATTACTACTCTAATGTTTCAAAGATTAGAGCACTTGATGCAAACAGGAATCCAATAAATAACTTGAATGTAAATAAAAGTAATTAAAGAACTCAGGAATTATGAATTGAAGAACCTGGAGAACGATGAAGAACGAACCAGTTACTGCAAAAGTACAATGTTGAGGAAGATCCGATAG
Source organism: Sorghum bicolor (assembly GCF_000003195.3). Lineage (NCBI taxonomy): Eukaryota > Viridiplantae > Streptophyta > Magnoliopsida > Poales > Poaceae > Sorghum > Sorghum bicolor. Next base: position 26,835,904 of record NC_012875.2, read on the forward strand.
ATCCGGCTCCTCCTCCTCCACTCTCCTCTTCTCTCTCCCTATTTTCTAGATTACAACTAGAACTAACTAGAACTAGAACTAGAAGAAGTAGAACTAGAACTAGATGAACTAGAACTAGATCTAGATGAACTAGAGGTTGAACTAGAAGAACTAGAGGGATCCTCTCTACTTGGATGAAGAATTGAAACCCTAACTTTGATTCTGTAGAAGAGGTATGATCTGCAGGGGCCAGGGGGTCTGGTTTTATTGTCCCTTCAAGTGAATATGGGCCGTTGGATCAAACCGACATTAATCGCATGGTTTTCCTTGATCCTTTAGGTTGGTGGAGCGTGATCCCCGAATTGGACTCTGGTTGGGCACTGTAGGTGGGCGGGCGCCCAGGAGAGTAGGGCGGGCGCCCTGCCTCCGAGCCCGATTGCCTCCCCGTTCGTTCCCGTGGCTTCTGGAGTCTTCTAGATGGTAGAAAATTGCACGGCACGTTAATACCTCTATGTAAACCCGACGTGTGGGCCTTTCTTCCATATTTCCTGATACCCCCCTTAGAAATAGACAAACACCAAAACTCGTAGAATTCTGTCAGATAAAACCCTAAGTCTAGGTGTTGGTTCCATTTAGATCCTTTTCCATGATTAGTTGATGATTAAATATGAGCATTAAGGACCGTCAACAGATGGTCACTGCAGTTCATGGAGGTCAAGATCGTCGAATCAAATCACCATTTCTGACCAAAAAGGATGACCCAGGTTTGCCAAGCATCCAGTGCTCCATTAATGGGTACAACTTCCAGAAGACGCTTTGCGACAGCGGGTCAGGCGTCAACATATTGGCCGCAGTCACCTATCAGCTCTTGTTCGGAACCATGCCCCTAAAACCGACATACATTCAGCTCCAGATGGCAGATCAGATATTATGAAAGGTTGAAAGTTATTGACATGGGAGAATACAAGTACGATCCACCCATCATCCTTGGGAGACCGTTCCTCAGCATCATTAATGCAATCATCTACATTGGAACTGGAGAAGTCCACATGCACTTCCCCTCTGAGAAGGTACGTCGTTATTTTACTGACCGTAACTATATAGTTGAAGACTCTAAGCAGGTCAGGACAAGAAGAAGACAACGCAACCGCAACTAGAGGAGGCAAATCATCAGGGACGGATGAGCAGACTACGAAGGAGAAGTAGTAAGGTCTGAAGACATACAACTAGAACAGAACTGTCCTGAGGAGTCTGTAGCACCGAGTCAGGTGTGGAATGAGAAGATAGTTATACACGAAGAGGAGGCGCCGCCGGAACCACCGACTACGCCATCCAGCGAATCCCAGGACGACTAATAAAACAGAGAGTCACGTTCGGAGGACTTAAAAACACCGAGCGTCTTGCCAAGAGGTAAACTTGGTAGTTATCCTTTTCCTTTCAATTATTTTAAAATAGTTTGCTTAGTTAATCAGGTTCATATCATCTTGAAAAGAAAATAAAAATGTTAAAAATAGTAAGCCCCATGTGAGTATGCTCATGGCATAAAAACCATAAGTACATTCACTCTGGTGGCATAAAAATAAAATAAATATATTCCTGTCCTATACAAATAAAAATATAAAAATAAGATTGTGATCCTACTAAAAAGAGAGTAACATTTATTGAGGAGGCTCAACATGATAAAGGCTAGATATTTATGCTAACACTTAATTAGTTCCACAAAGCTTTGTTGTTTATTTGAGCTCCACAGAATTCAAGGATCAAAGAAGACTAGCAGACGGAGGACATCCTAATCGCTGTCAGGGTGCTGCTGACATTCAAATACACTCTGCCACCTGCTAGCTACATGAGGAGAAATTACGTCAAAATCCAGCTTGGGGGAGAGCATCCCCATTTATCCAGCTAAGTGTTCTACTCACGTTTATACTTTACTCTAATAATAAAAGATGCATAATCATAAAAACCCAAATAAAGATTTTGTGATTATATATCTTTGCTTAGTTTGCTAAATAAATAAATAAAGTTTGCTATGAACCCTCATGATAAGCTCTCACATGGAAATGATGAATAGTTGCTCTGCCATGACTAATTCTCAAAATTGAAATCTCTCTCAAGTTTAAGCATGACTGTTATTAATTAAGCTTTGCTCTAAACCTGAACTTGTTGGAAGAGTACTTGATCTAAAGTCTAAGTTGTTAACGGATATGATATGAGAAGGTTAAGCTGTTGTTTATCTGTTCCTAGAGATGCTAGAATTCTAGAGAATTTTATCTTTGAAAATCTTTAAAATGTTGCATGATGAGTTCCTGTATGATGAGAGTTTAAAATCCTACCACAGCCATATATACATGCTTATTAGACTATGAACCATACATTTACTTTTTACTGCTTATGAGCATTGAGTGTGGTCAAGCTGTGTAGACCCTTAGGAGCTTGTCATGTGGTTAAATCAAGATTCACTTGCACGTTCACTCACACATGCTGCTTCTACTCCGGAAGTACGCATCCACATATATCCATTTCCATCTCCAGAACCACTCAAAAATATTCTACTCCTAATCCGGGAGAGAATAGCCAAAAATATTTCTGTTTTTCCCCTGTGAAATAAATGCACAAATTATCTTTGTTACTACCACTTGATATATTATTTCAGGAGATGAGTGCTCTAAAAAAAGAGAGAGAGAAAAGAAGAAGATACGAGGAAATAAAAAGGGGCAAATGCGCGGAACCTCGAAAGAAAAGAAAAAGTGAGACGAGAGGTAAAAATGGACAAGTGTCCGACAGTAGAATTAGGGGTACAAGAAATCCACCTGAGAGAAAAGAAAAAAAAAGTATCGAGCATCTCACTCTCCTCAAAAAGTTTCAAAAGAGCAAGAAAGGTATGTATCCCCTCAAAAGAGCACAAGTAGAATTAGATGTTCACCATTATTATCACCATCATCACCATACACCATTCATTCGCCACACATGCATATCTTGATTTGACTTATTGACTTGTTCTTCTGGATCCATGGTTTGACTATGCAATAAATGTCTTGTAAGTTTGCATTAGCTGTCTCCCACCTATGAGCTCCAGATATTAAAACCTTATTAGAGTAGGGTGAGAGAGAAGGCAATACCACTATGCCTCATACCAAAAATACCACATACTTTGAGAGAAGGCATACACCATTACTGCCCTGGTAAGGATCTAGAAATACCACAAAAGAGAGACTAGAGAGAGTCATACAAGGAATCTCTGAGTTTTATTTGAAAATCTGCAAAAACTCCAGAGCTATAATTAATCGAAGAACATGAGACATGGCGCTTGACTAGACTGTTCTATCTTTTAACTGCTCAAGACACAAGTGACGGTTGCAAGCCCCATGGTGGAAGGTAAAATGAGTACGTTTTAAGTCTTAACAGTTTACTCTAACCCAGAGATGATATCTTGTTTAAACACATGTGTATTTTTAAGGCATGAAACCACTAAAGAAACTCTTGAGTCCAACTTTGCTCAAGGACGAGCAAAGGTTAAGCTTGGGGGAGCTTGTTGACGGTCCTTAATGCTCACATTTAACTGTCAACTAAACATGGAAAAGGATCCAAATGCAACTAACACCCAGACTTAGGGTTTTATCTGACAGAATTCCACGAGTTTTGGTGTTTGTCTATTTCTGCAGGGGGTTATCTGGAAATACGGAGGAAAGGCCCACACGTCGGGTTTGCATAGAGATATTAACGTACCGTGCAATTTTCTATCATCTAGAAGACTCCAAAAGCCATGGGAACGAACGGGAAGCCGAGAGGGCTCAGTTACAGGGCGCCCGCCCTACTCCCTAGGGCGTCTGCCCACCTTCAGTGTCCAATTTGGACCCGTTTCGCGGATCACGCTCCACCGACCTAAAGGATCAAGGAAAACCATGTGATTAATGTCAGTTTGATCCGACGGCCCAGATTCATCTGAAAAGACTATATAAGCAAGGCCCCCTGGCCCCTAGAGATCATACCTCTTCTACAGAATCAATGTTAGGATCTAGTTCTAGTTCTAGTTCATCTAGTTCTAGTTCATCTAGTTCGAGTTCCTCTAGTTCTAGTTCTAGTTCGTTCTAGTTGTAATCTAGAAAATAGGGAGAGAGAAGAGGAGAGTGGAGGAGGAGCCGGATCTGTCGGATCTTCCTCAACATTGTACTTTTGCAGCAACTCTTTCGTTCTTTATCGTTCTCCAAGTTCTTCAATTCTTAATTCCTGAGTTCTTTAATTACATTTATTTACATTCAAGTTATTTATTGGATTCCCGCTTGCATCAAGTGCTCTAGTCTTTATAACGCTAGAGTAGTAATTAATAGGTTAGACGTGGTGTTTAGTCTTGCAATTACCTGGAATTGCACCCAATCCTGCGGATTGTTGTGGTAGCCCTAGGGTAGTGACAGCCCTAACGGTCGACGTATTCCACCTCGTTCGGATCGGTGTTTGTAGGACCGTAGTCAGTGCTTCCTAGCCCCCTTCTCATCTCTTTTTGTGGTTAGTGTTCTGATGTCCCGAAATAAATAATCTTTGAAGTAATTCTTGATTCTTAGATCAACTAGAGAACTCTCAGGAAACTTCATCTCTTCCCACCAAAAATAATTATATAGTTATCCTTGGGCGATCTTGAATCTTAATTAGTACACTCACGTTCCCTGTGGAAAATCGATACTCTGGAATACTCCCGGGTGAAGGCTACATCGATATCCATGCGCTTGTGGATTTTTCTGTTTGCGTTTAAAATACCCAACATCTGCTTTGGCAGGTTCACCCTGTTGTTTTTCTATGTTTATATTTTTATACAGGGTATATCAAGATTGACTTTGTGTACATTCAACTCTTCATCATCAGAACCAAAGCAATCAAGAGAAGAAGAAGCTAGCTACCAATTGCTGAAGCTATGGCACAGAAGGCCCTACAAGAATTCTCTGCTCCAAGTCTTGAGAACATTCCAACTGGTCCAAGATTTGTAGTAGAAGAAGGAGCACCCGAGTTTGAGCTCAAGTCAAGCCTCATCAATTTGGTACAAGCTACACCATTCAGTGGAAAGGCACATGAAGATGCTAGTGCACATTTGCAGAATTTCTTAGAGATTGGAAGCACAATCCACATCAACCTAGTTGACAAAGACGTCATACTGCTTTGCCTTTTTCCATTCTCACTAGAAGGGAAAGCGAGGAAGTGGTTCTACACTCATCAAGATAACATCAACAACTGGACGAACTTGTCAGATGCCTTTTTATCAAAGTTTTTCCCTATAGGCAAAACAACTGCCATAAGAGGAAATATTATCAGTTTCCAACAGCAGAAGACAGAAACCATTCAAGAAGCATGGGAGCGTTTTCAAGGATATATATCAGATTGTCCTCAACATGGAATGGCCACATGGTTACTTATGCAGACCTTCTACCATGGATTAACCCAGAAGGCTCGTGAGTGCCTAGATGCATCTGCTAAAGGATCATTCTTGGAGCTTACAATTGGAAAAGCAGAGATACTTTTGGATAAGATAGCAGAAAACCAAAGCTAGTTCCAAGATGAAGCTCAACAATGTCATCAAACTGAAGAAGTACCAGAAGAAGTAAAAGCATTATCAACCAAGATGGAAAATTTGCTCCATTGGATTGACCAGAGGGCCAAGTTCAAAGAAGATCAGAGGGCCATTGAGACAGCATACAAATATCAACCTACTTCGAGTCAACCCAATAGCAAAGGTATGAATTCAGGTAATACTTCCAAGCAACTTCCATTAAAAGAGATAATTGCTCAACAAACAAAAATTAATGATGAAGTTAAACAAAGGCTAGATACAAATGAATCAACTCTAAAAGATATACACAATAAAATGGATTTTCTATTAACTGCCTTTGATGAGCAAAACACTCTTAATGAAAGGGTAGAACTTAAATTAATAAAGCTAGCTGCTGCATTGCCTGTTGCCACTAACATTGAGCAGGTAAAGAACATAACTACTAGGGGAGGCAAAGCCACCAGAGATCCCCCATACCCAAAAGAGAAACAAAGAACATCAGCACCAGTGCAACCAGCAGTGATAGAAGAAGAAAGCCCAGTTGAAGCAGAAGATCTACTGCAACCACCAAGAACTGGAGAAATGAGGAAAGATTTTTACAACACCAACTATTTGCCATTTCCTAGAAGAAACAGAGGACTACAGTCGGATGAGCAGTTTGGTAAGTTTGTAGAGGTCATTCAGAAATTATATGTCAACATACCTCTGCTTGATGCCATACAGGTACCTACATATGCAAAGTACATCAGAGATATTCTTAACAAGAAGAGACCACTACCCACCACTGAGGTTATCAAGCTGACAGAAGAATGTAGTGCGGCCATCCTCAATAAACCACCAAGGAAGAAGAAAGATCCAGGATGCCCCACTATTGATTGCTCGATCGGAAACCAACACTTCAACAATGCACTTTGTGATCTCGGAGCAAGTGTCAGTGTGATGCCAGCATCAGTCTATGAGAAGCTTGAGCATACAACCCTAGAACCAACATCAATGTGCCTACAACTAGCAGATCAATCAGTTCGACACCCGTTGGGCATCGCCGAAAACATTCCAGTCAAGATCGGAGATTTCCTTGTGCCAGTAGACTTCGTGGTACTGGACATGAGTCCTGACTCAAAAGTGTCCATTATCCTTGGAAGACCATTTCTGAGCACCGCCAATGCCCACATCAATGTCGGGAAAGGAGAAATCAAGTTCAACATAAATGGAAAAGAAGAACACTTCACATTCGAGCCCAGACCAGAGAGAGACTCTACAGTGAAGGAAGTTCATGAAAAAGAACCACTGGAGACACCATCTCCGGAGGAAGGTAATTCAGAAGATTAAAAGATTTGGAGGTCTAGCTTGGGGGACCTAAAAATCCCAAACCCTCACCGGGAGGTAAATCGGTATTTATCCACATTGTTTAAATTTGTGCATAATTAATTCTTGCATTAGTCATATGTATTCATAGCATTATTATAATTATAAAAAGCCCCATATAAATAATATTTATGGTGTGTAACAACCCATATTTATTAATTATTGTGGAGGCACAAAAATATTTTTCATTATCATTCCAAATAAGTTTCGATTCTCATAGATTTTCCTGCATTATATTTAATTATAGCAACCTTCTAGAAGCATGACCCACACTCCTTGGGTCCCACATGTCATACACCACACCTCACACACATCCCATCACATTATTTGATCCACCAACATATCTCCACTAACCAGCACTTTTGCACCGGCCAACCACCACCAATGATCCATTATTTTGCGTAAGAGTTAAGCAAAGGAAGGAGTGGAGAAAGGGCAGCCAGGATGGACACCACAAGTGGGTGCCCGCCCACCTATAGAGGGCGCCCGCCCTGCCCCCTCTTCCTCCTATAAATAGCCTCTTCCTGCCTCCATCCTCTTCACACAAGCATTCCAGAAAACCACGCAAGTTTCAGTTTCCAGAGAAGGAGCTCTTGTAGTGAAGTAAGAAGAGAGTAGAGAGGAAGAGAATAGTGGGAAAGAAGTTGGTATTTTTTGAGTAAGAGAGTGAGTTTCACCTAGTAAGTAGTGAACCCGCTGTCCAAAGCGGAAGTAAAAGTTGTTTAGGGGGAGGTGCTGCCAAAATAAAAACTTGTCTTGAACGACTAACCCCTGGACTACTGACATTCCGGACAGCTGACCACTAACATTTTCTCTCACATTTTCCACTAGTTGTGTTTTTGCCAACTTTTGTTTACAGGATGTTCAAGAAGGTGAAGAACGCAGGGAAGGCTCTCAAGAACATAGGTACAAGGAGTTCATCCCGACACTCCTCACACCCGTCAGAGATGAGCATCGACCCAACGCCCACACAAGCTCCGTCATCTTCATCTGGTCAGCAAGTCAAGGTTCTCCTCAAGATAGGAGACCTTGGACTAAAGACCCAAAGGGAAAAGGAAGTCTACCAGCAACTGAAGAACAAAGATTTCATTCACACCCCTACTCTTGATCCAATCTTACTACAAGAAATAGGTATGGACACCGAATTCGACTTAATTTTCCAGATGATAGGTTGGACAAATTTTTGAAATATAACTGAGCTGGGTTCTCGTCTTCTCACCCTTGAATTCCTTTGCACTTTACAATATTAAGAGGGGGGAATTGTTTTTTGGATGTTCAAACAGGAGATTATGTTGTCTTGGAGAGAACTAAGCGACCATCTTGGTTTCTCTTCAAGATACATCCTGAACATTGACTCCGACCTACCTAATTTTGAGAGACACCAGTTCTGGAGAGAGATATCTAGAGATAATTTTAATAGTCAATCCCGAACCAGTGACATGGAACACCCCACTCTTAGGATGTTCCACAAATGGCCTGGATACAATCTTTTCTATCGTGATGATATTAGGAAAGTAAGAGTAGGAGATTTGCAACTTTTATATGCTGCTATTAATAAAGTACCCACTTCACCTGTTACACTTTTGGTTTCTCATTGGCTTAGTATACCTAGTCTTCAGGGACCAGTAGGATGTACTTCACTTATCACTCGTCTAGCCTCTAATCTTCACTTGCTAGAAAACTCGTCATTCAACTTCATAGATGAGTTAAGAATTTATCATGACTATGACACATTTAGACAAGCTCAGATGTTAAAGAAAGAGAGGAACATAATGTATATGCTATATGATAATAAAGGCAAGATTCGGCTACCTAACCCGAACCTTGGCCTCTACGTTGTTCAAAATTTTTTGATTGGGATTGCAGTAACACCGGTAAACCAGAGAGCTCCACAACGAGTGGCATCTGAAAGGATGACTACCCATCAAGAACGCACCTGGTATGGAGCTGATCCCGGACCAGAAGAAGCAGCGAACCTGCATTATCGTGACTACAACCCTCGAGTCCTTCGAGACCCATGGGTTCGACATGCGCAACCACAAGAGCCAACACAGGAGACATGGCCGGAGAGCCAAGATCACCAGTGGACAAACCCGCCTTTCCAAATGGGCAGGAACTCCACTGATCCTTACGGAGCTTCAGGATCCAGACCTCCGCCCCAATTCGATGCAGGACGATACTCCGACGCCTCCTACGCTTTCACGAATGACTACTACCAAGAGGCCAGTGCTTTCTTCACCCGTACCGACAACACTCTCCTCGACATCCAGAATACGCAAGCAGAACATGGACGACTCCTGGAAGAGCAACAAAAATGGAACCAGGACCACGCCACTGCAGTACAAGAGCTGAGACAAGATACCACAACAATGAACGACAACATCACCACCATGATGCGATTCTGGAATATTGAGTAAGACCGATAGCAACATCCAGCTTGGGGGAGTTCCTCCCAAATTTATCAAGTAAGTTTTTATTTGCTTATTCTTTTCTATTTTAGTGTTTTATTTATCTTAAGAGAAAAAACTTAGAAAACCCAATAAATATTTTCTTGATTTAATTTACTGCATTCTATAAACATGAAAACAAAATAAAAAGAGTGTGTAGATAAGTGTGGTTTATTTTTTCTGTTAAGTTTAATCTCTAGAAAAAATAAAAAGACCAAAAAAGATGCATGATGGAAATGATGAACAGTTGCTCTGTTTGCTTACTTTCAAGTACCTAGCTTTTATATTACAGTTCTTCCAGGAATTACTTAAACTGAAATTACTATCTTTGGGAAGCATAAAACTAAAGTCTAGGTAAGAGAAGGACATAATATAAAGTTTGAGCTGCTGTTTATCTTGTTCCTACTACACTATGTTCTGGAGATTTATTTTGAAAACTTACAAATCACATGATGAGTTCCTAACATAACAAAATTCATACCACAGCCATACTTGCTATAACCTCTTTTACTTATATTCATATTGAGTTTGATCGAGCTGTGTAGACCCTTAGGAGCTTTTCATGTGGTTAAATTAAGATATTCACTTGCACACATCTACTACACCATCCATCACCATTAATTAAAATTGCTAAAAATATTATCACTCACTGTCCCAAATATTGTTATTCTCTCTCTAAAAAAGATTCAATGCAGAAGAGGCATGGGTTATGCAAAAATATACGAGGAAATAAAAAGGGGCAAGTGCCCGGAACCTCAGAAAAGAAAGAAAAAAAAAGAAAGTGAGACGAGAGGTAAAAATGGACAAGTGTCCGGAGTAGAATTAGGGGTACAAAGATGCCCACTTGAGCGGAAAAAATGGACAAGTGTCCGACAGTAGAATTAGGGGTATCTACAACCCACCTCAGAAAAAAAAACAAAAAGATAGCCCATGTTCTCCCAAAGCAAAGATCAAAGAAGAGGAGAGGTAGCAATATGAGGAGCAATGAGAAGTAAGCTTTATCATTACTTATATTTTCACCATCACTATCATTTACTCCACCACACATGCGCTAGGGCTTCGCATGCACCGCCTCTGCAAAAGGCGGTGGGGAGCTGGGCCAGGCCGGGGTCGGCCGATCCTAGGGGGCGGCCACCCCCTGGCTGGCTCCGTTGGCCCAGGCCCAAAGCCCAGACGATGCTCCTCGGCCTTCTGAGTTTGAATCCAATTGCATTTCGATGCACTTCTGTATTTGAATTAAATGTGCCTTCAATTCTTTGATTTTGGCGGCTCAAACCCTTGTGTCCTGCATACACATGTGTTCACCAAAACTGTGGAATTTGGTTAGCATAAAAAGCCCTATTTCTAATGTTTGGTGATATTTTATAGAGTTTGTATACATGTTAGCGGTATGAAAAGTGTATTTTAAGAAACGCCAACAAACTCCCCCACACTTAGCCCTTTACTCGTCCTCGAGTAAAGCTTATGTTTTTGGGCTAAGATGGTTCCACTTCTCCTAATAATGAACCTGCATACAAACTATTCCAAGCCTCACCTGAACTTATGAGCATTCAGAGTGTCTACCAAAACATCTCGAGTAATTGAAAAATGGAACAGTTAGGATTCAAATCTTCTTACTCAACTTTGCTCAAAACTTGGGTTTTTACCTTTTTGAATAAAAATAGTCTTGCTCTTCAGATGATACTCTCAAATCACTCGAGAATGTTTCTGGTTCCTTACCAAGGTAAAAGTACCTCTTCATTTGTCCTACCTCTATAAGCTGTATTTGGAGTTTTGGGTATGGACCAAGGAGAATGCATACTTACCTTGTATGTATTGTCGAGTCAAATCTCGGATCCAAGAAGAGAAGTGTCATACCCTTAGATCAAGATGTGCAAGTGTGTGGTATATGGTATAAACAACTCCGTTGGTTGATATGATCTCATCAAGTATTTCTAGACATGGCTATCATAACTCTTTCATTTTCTTGTGAGCCTTCATGTGCTCATCTTTTTTTTGTATACTTAGGACCTTCATGTGTCCTATATTTTTTTTCAGGTAGGTATTTTTATACCCCTAATTCTACGCCGGGCACTTGCCCATTTTTTTTCTTCTCTTTTTATATATATATATATATTTGCATAGCCCATGTCTTTATCTAAGATGCACTAGAGAGATCATTCTTTAAAACATGGAGTGTTTGTATGGTGGACATGTAAGGCATGTTTTTGCGCACTCCCAGTGTAGAAGCGGCATAAATATGTATCTCGAGTGTACGTGATCTTGATCTTGAGAGCATGATAAATCTCTTAACAAGGGTCAACAAGACTTGACACAACTCAAAACAAATAAGTAGCTATTTGTAGAATTTTTATCAAGAGTAATATATTTGGCCTTGGTAGGTAATTATCTATCATTGAAGAGCAGACTTTTTGCAATTTTAATTTTATCAAATAAATCCCCAAGTTCATTGCATAAGTGAGCAAGTTTCAAATCATCCTACTATATCGCAAATCTCAATTACTTAGAAGCAATGGGGTCCTTATAAAAAGTTGCTCATAAATGGTAGGCTTTTGGCGAGGAATAAAGAGTATGCATGTTTAATTTCAAAGGCAGAAAGGAAATGGAGTATTCATTTATTTTTTTATCTTTTTATTTTATTAGCAATATTTTTATCATATAAATCAGATTTAAATTGTCATAGGAGGAATAAAAATAATTCTGAAATTTTTTCTATGTAAGATTACCTTGATGGCGATTCCTCCCCCACACTTGTTTTTGTACCTGTTCTTTGATTTTTCTCAAGTAGACAAAAATAATACAAAAACAAGTGGAGACAAAATAATTCGAACAAAGGACTTCTTTATTATTCAATATAAGCCGAGACATTGATTACAATGTAAATGAAGAAAATCTGAATAAAAGGGAAAATAAATTACTCGGCTAAGCAAAATTAAACTAGATGCGGTTTGTGTCTAGAACATGCTCTACACCCGCAGCCCGAGCCACCTTGACAAGCCGGTTGGTTAGACCGAATTGTACAGCGGCTAAATCGTCCTTAAGCTCTATATATTTTAGGCGGGTGTTAGCTAGTTCGCCTTTAAGCTCTTCCACTACACCACGTAGTGACCACATAGAAGTCCTAAGCGCGGCGATAGTGCGCGAGCTTTCCTGCTTCGACTCATTATCTGAATCACTAAGAAATCCGTGTGGCTGCCCCCTAAGGATGGGATTTTTGCGCTTGCGTTTTGGGACGCGAGGGGCAGCAGAAGGCAGATTAGAGAAACTTGGCAGCCGGTTTGATCGCTTCCCCTGTAGCGGGGTTTGCGCGTTTGGTACGCAGGGGGGCGGACGAGGTGGTCGCGGCTGTCTTAGGCGCGGGCGCAGGTGTGGGTGGCGCGAGCGGCGGCTTACGCATGAGGCCCTTCCCGCATCCTCCACCGGGTTTTCTAATTCCCACCACGGTGTAGGACGGGTTGGAGCGCGCAGTGGATCCCGAAGACAAGAACCTAGAGTCTAAACTGCCTGAATGCGTTACAACATATGGATCTACAGGCGCCTTCTTCTTGTTCGCCGTCGTCGGCGGTGCATCGTCGCGCACCGTCTTCCTCGGTGCCGCCGTCTTGTGCGCCGCCACCTTCGTGCGAGCCGTGGAACGCAGGCTCGTTCCTTCGCTCGTGATGCTTGACGGGGGCATGATGGCAATAGGGTACGTCAGCATCTTGTTGACGGTCCTTAAGTATCAAATTTAATTATCAAATAAACAAAGAAAAGGATCCAAATAAAATCAACATCTAGACTTAGGGTTTTATCTGATAGAATTCCACGAGTTTTGGTGTTTGTCTATTTCTGCAGGGGGTTATCAGGAAATACGGAAGAAAGGCCCACACGTCGGGATTACATAGAGATATTAACGTGCCGCGCAATTATCTTACATCTAGAAGACTCCAGAAGCCACGGGAAGAAAGCGGAGGCCTAAAGGACCCAGAGGCAGGGCACCCGCCCTCCTTCCCTGGGCGCCCGCCCTGACCTGGAGTCCAATCAGGCTCTGTTTTGTGGGAGATCTCCACCGACCTAAAGGATTAAGGATAACCGTTCAATCAATGTCGGTTTGATCCAACGGCCCATATTCACTTGAAGGGACTATAAAACCAGACCCCCTGGCCCCTGAAGGAGAGAGCCTCTCAACCCTAATTCATTGTGCTTCAAGGGAGAAGAAGCCTCTGATCAAGATTAGAGCCACCAAATCAATTAGATATCTAGATTAGCATAGCTACATAGGATTAGAACTAGAAGGAGTCAATCGATTGGTTTCCGGATCTGTCAAGAGGATTCTTGGTAATTCTCTAATTGTGCTTCTAATTGCTTTCTAATTATCTTTGTTCTTCAATATTATGAATATAACTTTGTTCTACTTCAATATATTGCTTATGACTTTGCTCTACTTGTTTATATTCAAGATTATATTGTTCTTAGTTTATCATAGTTATGTACTTGTCTTAGTTAGATTGGATCTATATACATGCTTAGGATCGTATAGCGTTTATCCATCGGATCCATGGGTAAATGATAGATATTGTGTAGGCGTGGTGCTTATACCGTATTTATCTGCGATTGTACCCAATATGCTAGATCGTGGGGTAGTTCGTAATAGTGACAGCTTCATTGATTCTTATATAGTCCCCCTCTCGTGTATTGGGCTGGCAGAGCAATATTATTATAGGGGAGTGATTGCTATGTTTCTCATTTACCTTGCTAATATCACTATGTATGGGCGTAGTCTTGTCTCGCAATGATTGCTAAGTATGCTTGCACTAACTATGATAATGCTAGACTATATAGTTGAGAATAACTTAGGAAATATTCTTGTAGTTCGTTCTAATTCCATGCTAATGACTTTCTAGAGTATCTAATTGAGGTGCTTATCATATTTATTATGTGGCTAGTTATGATCAGATTAATTATCTTTGTCACTATTCATTACTTCATATATCCTTTATGTGACACTTATCCTTATATGAAAGAGTTAGATAAATGTTCTCAATTATACATGCAATGATAGATACTCAATCTCATATTCTATTCTGTAATCAATAGTGAAGATTGTTAATCCCTTCCCAGTGGTAAAAATATAAATAACGATACCTGGAATACTTCCGGGTTAAAATGCTACATCAGTATTAATCTGTGCGCTTGCAGATCCCATTCATTATTTATTTAGAAGAGCAATTGCATATTTCAATACCGCGTCTCTCATGTCATGCTGGGGATGACAACTTGGCTTGAGTGGTATGAGGGATAGGTTTGGCATTTTTGGCACCGTTACTAGAATTAGAAAATTAAGTCTACTTTTGGTAGTGATGTTAAGAATACCCAACACATCTCTCCTTCTTCCACATCGAACGCCTCCCTCATGTTCGCCTCGGTGAATTCTCCTTCGGCGTCGAAGGATCCTCCCGACTCCACGAGCAGCGCTAGAGCGTGGATGCCCATTCCCTAAGCGCTACTCTTGATAGAGGTGGTTTGTGAAGATGTAAACTTGGAAAGCACTAATGGCTATGGCTTAGAGAGGGGTTAGGGGGTGTTTAAATAGGAAGAAGGCCCTCCCTGGCGAGATCACGAGCGGAAAATTTGAATTTGCATGCAGATAAGGATAGGGATGACGAAGAGATAGACGCTGGAAAAGATCGGGCCGCAGACGTGTCAGGCCAGGGGCAGCCGACCCCTAGGGGTGGCCGACCCCTGGGCACGTCCGTTGGCCCTGAATTTTGGTGTGCGCGCTCGTCCCACTTTTCAAATTTTGAATCTGCCTGCGTTTTGCTACACTTCCTAGATATTTTTTAGAGAAACAAGAGTTTTATTGAAAGGTAAAAGCTAAAAACTAAAGATCCTTTTTAGAAATCATATTTTTATTTTTTGGTAATTCAAAACTAAGCAGAATTAATTGAAATATTTTATTTATATTATTATTATTATATTTTTTTTTTACAATTTAAACCCAATTAATCAAATGTATTGTTTCAATTTCCTTTTCAAAATTGGGTTCCACGAAAACTTTTAAGCGTTGACCATTTACCTTAGTGATATTACCTTCGTCATCTGCTATGGTGATCGCGCCATGCTCGGAGGTCTCGATGACGGTGTATGGTCCTTTCCACTTACTCCGAAGTTTTCCTGCACCGAAAAGTCGTACCTTGGAGTTGAAGAGTAGAACGCGGTCGCCTTTTCTAAACTCTTTGGGTTTGATTCGGTGATCGAGCCATTTCTTTGTTCTTTTCTTGTATATCTTGGCACTGTGGTAAGCTTTTTCTCGCCATTCTTCAAGCTCAGCTATCTGTTTCTGTCGTTTCCTGCCAGCTAGCTTGAAGTCCATATTCCAGTTCTTGATCGCCCAGTAAGCTCGGTGCTCGAGCTCAACCGGGAGATGGCATGCTTTGCCATATACCATCTAGAATGGTGACATGCCTATGGGGGTTTTATAGGCCATCCGATATGCCCAGAGGGCATCTGGTAACTTGCTCTTCCAACCCTTCCCCATTTCGTTGACTGTTTTCTGCAGGATGTTCTTGATTTCCTTGTTTGAGGTTTCCGCTTGACCGCTTGTTTGAGGGTGGTACGGGGTAGCTATGTTGTGCTTTGCTCCAAGCTCACGCAGGAAGTTTCTGAATGTTCTGTCAATGAAGTGTGATCCTCCATCACTCACAACCATCCTGGGTGTTCCGAACCAAGGAAAGATCACTTCGTGAAACATCTTCCGTGCGTGCTTTGCGTCAGCAGATCGGCATGGTAGAGCTTCTACCCACTTGGACACATAGTCCCCAGCAACCAGGATATACTCACAATCTTGGGACTTCTGTAATGGACCCATGAAGTCAATGCCCCATACATCAAATACTTCGACCGGTAGGTTGTAATGGAGGGGCATTTCATTGTGAGCAGTGATGTTGCCTTGAAACTGACACTTTCGGCATCTTCAGATGAAGTCCTTCGGCATCGTCGGCCAGAAGAATCCGCACTGCCAGATTTTGGATTGAGTGCGGAAGGCTCCATAGTGGCCTCCGTATGGTGCAGAGTGGCATTGTTCGATGATTTTCTCTCCTTCGGTTGCTGGTACACACCTCCTCAAAAGCCCGTCGGAACAGACCCGATACAAGTATGGGTCGTCCCAAAGGTGTCGGCAGCTCTCAACTTACAGCTTCTTCCTGCTTTCGCCTGGTGGTACGTAACCTGTGACCATGTAGTTGACGATGGTGGCGTACCACGGGTTTAGGTCAGTCACTCTTAACAGCATGTCGTCGCGCATGAAGTCATTAATGGGTAGTTCCTGCATGTTAGTGACTTGCATACGCGAAAGATGGTCTGCCACAGTATTTTCTATACCCTTTTTATCTTTTATTTCTAAATCAAATTCTGGTAACAGCAAGATCCATGTTATGAGGCGAGGTTTTGCATCTCTCTTAGTGAGCAGGTATTTTAGAGCAGCATGATCAGAATAAACAATTATTTTTGCTCCCACTAAGTAAGATCTGAATTTATCAATAGCAAAAACTACGGCAAGGAGCTCTTTTTCTGTGGTAGCATAATTTAACTGAGCCCCTATCATAGTTTTGCTAGCATAAGCAATTACATGATGCTGTTCATCTTTTGTTTGACCTAAGGCTGCCCCGACAGCAAAGTCACTAGCATCACACATTATCTCAAACGGTAGCGACCAATCCGGGGCTTGGATGATTGGTGCTGAGATGAGTGCCTTCTTGAAAGTATGAAAGGCAGTGAGACACTCATCGGTGAACTCAAAGGGTGTTTCTTTGGCTAAAAGATTTGTAAGAGGCCTTGCAATTTGTGAAAAGTTTTTTATAAACCTTCTATAGAAACCAGCGTGGCCTAAGAAACTTCGGATCCCTTTTACGTTCACTAGAGGAGGTAGACCCTCTATTACTTCAATTTTGGCCTTGTCTACCTCTATTCCCCTCTCGGAAACTAGGTGTCCGAGAAAGATGCCTTCTCTGACCATGAAATGGCACTTTTCCCAATTAAGTACCAGGTCTTTATCACGACATCTTTGCAACACTTTGTCTAAGTTTTCTAGACAATGATCAAAAGTTTTTCAATAGACTGAAAAATCGTCCATGAAAACTTCCATAATTTCCTTGATCATGTCAGAAAAGATAGACATCATGCACCTTTGAAAGGAGGCGGGTGCATTGCATAGTCCGAAGGACATGCGTCTATAAGCAAACGTTCCATATGGGCATGTGAACGTGGTTTTGCTTTGATCATCGGGGTGGATAGGGATCTGATGATAACCCGAATACCCGTCAAGAAAACAAAAGAAAGAATGTTTCGCCAGCCGCTCTAACATTTCGTCAATGAAGGGCAGTGGGAAATGATCTTTCTTTGTTGCCTTGTTAAGTTTTCGATAATCGATACACATTCTCCACCCTGTCTGTGGTCGTTGGGGGATTAACTCATCTTTATCGTTTTTAACGAACTACAAGAGATGAGGCCTTCTATGACAAATAGAAGTTCATTTGTTGACATAGAATCCCTGTCAAAAAAGACCTTCTATGACAATTACAAGCTATTTTTGTGACAATTTGAGATCTATGACAATTGTAATTGTCACCAAAATTGTCACAGATCAAAAATTGTCACAAAAATTGTCACAGAAGGTATTTTTTGACAGGGATTCTATGATAAGAGATGAACTTCTAATTGTCATAGAAGGCCTCATCTCTCGTAGTCATGCCTCCCTTCTTTGGAACCACTTGGACAGGACTCACCCAGTCACTGTGTGGTACGGGATAAATAATCCCGGCGTGAAAAAGTTTGAGAACTTCCTTTTTCACGACTTCACGCATCGTGTTGTTCAGCCTACGTTGGGGTTCACGAGAAGGTGTAAGCTCAGGGTCCGTAGGTATGCGATGTGTGCAGAGTGTTGGGCTTATTCCCTTGAGGTCTTGTAAGGAATACCCAAAGGCTGTGCTATTTTTTTCTAAGACGGCAATGAGTTTGTTCGACTCCTCATCAGATAGCTTATCACTAATAATTACGGGAGTTTCTTTGTGGCCGTTTAGAAAGGCATAACGCAGCCCAGCGGGCAAGGGTTTAAGCTCAACTGGAGGTTTTGGTGGCGTTTCATCCTCGGGGAGTTCTACGGTTTCTCCTAGCTCGTCCTCTTCTCGAATGAAGCTTTCGGCGTCTTTATCTAAGGATGATTCGGGTGTTTCAAAAGGTGAAACGGCCATCACCTCCTTGGGCAAAGGTAGGTCGGGTCGAGAGTCGGTCACTGAGTTTTTAGCTCGAGTGATTGGAATGGAAAAAATGTCTCTTCCCAATTTTACGTTCATTGCCCCTGTAGGTGGCAGTTCATGGGTTAAAAACTCTATAGGGTGGGCTATAAGGATGTCAAAACTTTTAATGTCAAAGACATAAAAGTCAAGACTCCTTCTGATGTTATCAAGTCGTACATGGGTTTGGTGGAGAATCCCACAACTTTTCAATTCCGTACGCGGGGCTACCCTGAGAGTTTTCTCTGTCGGGGCCAGTGGTTCAGACCCTAGATGGGTGAGCATAAAATATTTCAATATTAAATTGGCCCCGACAAGTGGATTATACAATGCTTCTTGCCAGCTACGCCGAATTTGGCACTGAATGGACGAAGATGGAGTATTAATATGAAGTGGATCAGAAGATAATTCCGTTTCTTTGGTCCATTCCTGACTCATGATAGCTGAGACTTCACTAATTGAATGTTTTATAAAATCCTCATCTAGCTGATCATTAGCAATGGCAACTTGCGGCTTTCTTTGACATGAGTACTTCGAGGTGTTTCCGAAATCTTTTAAAAGATCATCCTCGAAGAACGGGAGATCTGAATGTTGAAAATCTTCCTTCGGGTGTCCCGATATGGTAGGAGATGTCTCTATAGGTGTATTGTCAGTGGAGGCTATTGAGACTTCCTCTATTTCAGGTTCGGGCTCTACGCGGAGGGGTTCTAGTGGAGGAGTGTTCTCTAGAATGAGGTCTAGTAAGGCTTCTCCTTCTGCTATGGTCTTGTGGTTAAACGACCCTCCGGCAGCTATGTCTAATTGTAGGGCAGACTCCTTGTGTAGCCCTAGCCAGAAATGTTGTAACAACACGTGGCTAGGGATTGACAAGTCTGGGCCAGAACGGGTAAGAATTAAAAATCTATCCGAGGCTGCACCTATGGTTTCCTTCTCTTGTTGTTGGAAGCTGAGAATCTCTTGTCGTAGTCCTCAATTCTTCCCAATCTCCTTTCACCTTTCCTACGTTATGGGCGTACCATTGTTTCGCCTTCTCTTCAAGAGAAAAGGGAAACAATTTCCACCTAAGGGTTTCTTGCGACATACCCGAAATTGTCAGGCTTGCACAGAGTTGCTCAAACTCCCTTAAATGATGATATGGATTTTCATAATCTAGGCCAGAGAAGGTTTGTTCCCGAACCATGGCTATAAAGCCAGGACGGAGCTCATAACTTGAAGCTGTGATTGGCTTTGACGATTGTGGTGGTTCTACGAGCTCGCCCTTAGGAGCAGAGAGTTGGTAAAGTGTGTTTGGCTCCATAGTATTTTTTTAATTTTTTTATATATATTTTTTAGATAAAAATGGGATATGATACACGGGCAACTAGGTTCGACTCAAAAACAGCAACCGTTCCCCGGCAACTGCGCCAGAAATGCTTGTTGGTATTTCTTAGCGATGCAGCCAATTATCCGCAAGCGCACGGAAGTACTGTTGTAGCACTTCACCCGGTGGTATTCAGGGTATCGAGATTTCACAGGGAACGGAGGTGTTTTGAGACTTAAACTAAGTGTATCCTAGAGTAAAGTGAGATGGATGACTTAGGTAGTGAGGTTCTCCTAATGGTAGAAGTTTTGTGCAAGGCAACGTGCTTTTCTAATCTTACTTCGGGCACCGGAGCGTACCTGGTCTGCCAGGTAATACCGGCGTGTAGCTCTACGCCGTATCAGGACATGGGGGAAACTAAGGACAAACAGGGCTGTCACCACCTGCTGCTGACCCCTCAACCGTAGGATACGAGGAAAACGAGGGTAACCTCTAACCTAGACACCACATCTATGTTATTAGCTACTACTCTAGCGTTGCGCAGGTCCTCCCGCCAGCCACCAAGAGTCCCTCTACTAGAGTATCTACCGAGAGATAGACAACGAACTCGCAAGATTATAAGAACACGATAACGATTACTCAATAACTTCTTAGAACAAAAGAAAAATACAACCTTTGCTTACCCCAATATGGTATTCCAGGTTGTAGAGGTACAGCTCGGGAAGCGGGCAGCACTTCGGCCCTTCCGCCCAGTGCAACTAGGGGAACGGAACGGGTGCTTGCTACTTCTCTTACTCTACACTCTAACTCACTCTCCTATTCTATTCCTAACTAGAGGCTAAGGATATGAGTGGAAGCTCTGCCTCTCTACTACTACTCTCGTATCTCTCTTTATTCTTGTGGACTTGAAGCTTGAATGGATTGAATGATGATCAATGATAGGCCCTCTCCCCCTCCTTATATAGGTGTGGAAGGTCAGTTTGGGAGGGGGTAAACTGCAAAATGTAGCCGGGAACCGCGCTAGGGCTTCGCATGCACCGCCTCTGCAAAAGGCGGTGGGGAGCTGGGCCAGGCCGGGGTCGGCCGACCCTAGGGGGCGGCCACCCTCGGGCTGGCTCCGTTGGCCCAGGCCCAAAGCCCAGACGATGCTCCTCGGCCTTCTGAGTTTGACTCCAATTGCATTTCGATGCACTTCTGTATTTGAATTAAATGTGCCTTCAATTCTTTGATTTTGGCGGCTCAAACCCTAGTGTCCTGCATACACATGTGTTCACCAAAACTATGGAATTTGGTTAGCATAAAAAGCCCTGTTTCTAATGTTTGGTGATATTTTATAGAGTTTGTATACATGTTGGCGGTATGAAAAGTGTATTTTAAGAAACACCAACATGCTCGTCAAATCCGAACAACCTCGGCCCGATTCACTTGCATATCCCTCGAATTCCTCAACCTCTCGAACCGGATTTCTCCACTTTACACGCCCATCGGCAATATTACTGTTAGAGGGAACTATCGATGGACCGACCAAGAGATCTCGCACAATGAAATATGTCCAAAATCATGACCGCTTGCCGTCAAATCACCTGCGCAATCCCTTGATTACCGTGCAAACAGTTACCATATCCACCTGAGCACCCTCAGATTTCATGGATGTGGCAAAGAGATAAGTCAGATCTGCCCCTGCCCATTTTGTCCTATAAATACTTCATTCTCGGGTACTCCTTCTCCATCTTGTCATTCTACAGCCCAAAATTCACTTTAATGGTGGCGGCACCACCCGAGGACTCCAAGAACTTCAACGAAGGCCTTCTTCACCAATCCCCCAAGTCTTCGATCTTCTTCCTTGCGAGAAAATGGCCATCAACTTCACCGTGCCTGAGGTCAGTTCACTACCTTTCTTTTCCGCACCTCTACTCTATTTCTGTTCATCCGCAATTCCTTTTACTAAACACTTTTCTTTCTTTTTGTTCTTTCTTTTATCCTCAAAAATTTCTAGGATTTGGCCGATAAGATCGTTATTCCTTCCGATGAACCTCACCTCCAATGTCTCGGCCCACTAGGAAACCCAGATCCCACCGATCTGATAAACGTGGAGACAAACAGAGTTCCTTTTAGAGCCGAAAACTTCTCCCTAGATCTATGGAAAGATGCCTTCCGTTCCTGCCCTAGTCCTACCAAGGAATGCAAGGATTGGTTCTTGAGAGTCAGCCACTCAAATGAGGTTCAATGGGGCGAGCAAAAATTAGACCAGTGCATTAGATTGTCCCTTGCCGATATGGAGAGGAATGAGTCACTGCTAATTGCTGCCTCATACTTTTGGTCAGACACGCTTAATGCTTTTGTGTTTGGCCATGGCCCTGCTTCTCCTACTCTTGCCAATGTACTTATGCTCACCGGCTTAGATATATCCACTGCCAATAACAGCCACCTCTTCGACACCAGATCCAGTGCTAAGGTAGAAACTCGTGCTATCGGCGGTTGGTCCGGGTACATTCAGAAGTACCGAAGAACAGGTCCTGTCAATGCAAAGGAACAGACCACTTTTCTGAACATGTGGCTGGATAAATTTGTATTATGTGGCCGATCGGCAGGACCAACTTCTGTTTACTTATCGGCAGCAGAAAGACTAGCCGATGGCGGCCGATTTCCTCTTGGCCGATACTTGCTCGGCTCGGCTTATCACCTCCTCCACCAAGTAGCCAAGAAACTTCTGCTCGGCCAACCCATCGGCAACTTAGGGGGTCCTTGGTGGTTCATCAACATGTGGCTTAATCTCCACATGCACAAGCGCCTTGAATTCGACTTCTTTGCACAGCGCTTCCTCAGGGACATAGCCGAAGATTATGAACTGGATGAAGAAGAATCGGCAACTCGCTCTCCCTTGAATTTTGGCGAAGCGGCCATAGTCTTACCTGGCACTGGTGGCAATGAAGACCAGGTTAGCCGATTCTTTCAAACTCTGTATGAGGGCCTGACCAGAGAACAGCGGGCATGGATGCCCTATGAAGATCCAAACACCAGATTCCCCTTGACTTTCCACCCTTTCAATGATGCCCTCAACAAGGACCGTGACGTGATGATGGCAATTATCACCCCAAGAGCCATACCAGTGAACTTCTTTGGTAGTGGGAAAGCCTCCAATCTGACCTATGAGTTTTATAACCCATCGGCACTAGCTCACCATCTGGGTTTCGGCCAAGTGTCGATTGCACTCTGCTATGCCGATGTGATAAAGCTGAGGGAGACCATCACCAGTAATCTAGAATGGATCAGGGTAGCTCAACTTCCACCAAACGTCGATACAGATGTCGATCTATCAGCTTGGATCCTAGCTCTCTTCATTACTCAGACATACAAACAGTGGTGGGAAGAGTGGAAAGAGCACCTGTTCTGCAGATCGGCTCTCGCATACCGTGGCATGATCGACTGCAAATACAAAGTCTCTGATAATACTGTAAGTACTTTAAACCGATGCTTCAATCCTTTCACTTTCATTTTCCACCGGTAACTTACTTTCTTTGTTGTATACAGGCCGATGATACGCCACCATTAGTCAGCAGGAGTGGTAGGCCGATTGAACTCCTTCCATCGGGCCTGATCTCTCTGATCGGCAACAACGCTCCAACCTTGGCTGCTATAATGCATCGGCTGTGCGTCTCAAGAAAGTTACCACCAAATGGACAAAGACATCCCCATCGTTAGCCACCACTGCTTTAGCACAAGCCTTCAAGGTAAATTTTTGAATTCTTCAACTTATACCAATTCCATTCTTATACCTGTTACACTTGTACTCATAAACTTTTCATTATTGTATCAGCATACCGGTACATCGGTAAAGACTAGAAGCACGACTGCCGATGCCCCCCAGTCCAGTCAACCGAAGAGAAAAGGTTCCAAGAGTACCAGATCACAAGCGAAGCGCCAGAGGACAGCAATGCCTCCTCCTCCTCCAAGGTCTCCGATCCCAGTAGAATCATCCCCTTCTTCTCCAGAAACCCAGACACAGCAAGTACCATCTCCTCCTCAATCACAAGAAGAGCCCCAGCCAGAAGAACTTCAGCTAGAAGAACCTCATCTAGAAGAAACATCGGCTGATGTACACGAGCATACCGCCGATCTAGTGAGCTCAACCATAGCATCAGTAGTCTCCTCGATCCAAACAAGTACTGCACTCCCTCAAGGTAAAATATTATGCGTAAAATTACTGCCGATGGACTCATCTTTCCACTTTATTAATCATCTCTTGTCAATCTTTCAGCTGACATAGTCTCATCGATAATTCCAGCCGATCAACCTGTGGTTCCATCGACCTCAACTAGTCAGAGGCGAGAGATAGCTCTAAAACAAGTAAGTTATCCGATTTCCATTTTTATCATCATCGGTACTTTGATCATAAAATAACTTATTCTATCTCCTTTTTCAGGAATAGGATTCTCCTGACACCTTGTTCTCCTTTGCCATCGAACTTTCTGAGGATGAAGGCGAGGAGGCAAGTTCTTCTCAAGCGGTTGGTATCTCATCGGCAGAGATTAGAACAAAGTTGAAAGACTTGTCGGCCCCCCTTGACATGGCCCAATTGATTGATGACTCCGATCCAGCCAAGGCCCTGTTCAAGGCTCTCAGAGGCTAAATTCCTGCCGATGCCGAAGAGATCCTCTTCAAGGCTGCTCACTTGGAGAGTCTACAGCTTCAGTACCAGAAGGCCGCTCAACACCTTGCCGATAGAGCTACTCACGACCAGCTCTCAGAAGAGATGATGAAAATAAAGCTCCTTGCCGATGAAAAGCATAAGAACATCGGCATTCTGAAATCCTCAGGAGATGTGCTGAAGCAAAAGATCTCTGATCTATCGGCGAAGAGAGAAGCCCTATTGGCAAAACTCAAACAAGTAGAAGAAGCCCTGTCCCAAGCCCAACAGGAAGAAAGCCAGCTGCCTGAAGCAATCAAGACCCTTGAACAAGAGCGAAACATCCAAGCTCGCCAGACATTGCAGATGAAGAATAAACTGAAGCCAGTGGAGGGGTCTGCCGATGAAGACATGAAGGAGATAGAAGAAGCCAATCAGATTTGTTTACACGCCACATCGACGATCCAGGCTCTGCTAAACATATTAGCTCTTCATTGGCAGCGTGTCTTGCTTCTTTCTTTTAAAGCACTCCTGATCATTTTGGTCTAGCCGATAGGACTGTTATCGGCACCCTTTTAAAATATTAAGTCCGGCCCCAGATACACTTTAATCCAGCCGATAGGAATGTTATCGGCACTTAAACTTTCATGCATCAAGCCATATGCTGGGATAATATTTCTTTAAATATTTGCCATTCAATGCCCTGGGAAATTCAACTCCTTCGAGAGTTTCTAAAATATAAGCATTGCCAGGAGCAGATCGATTTATCCGATCGGGACCTTCCCAATTGGGAGACCACTTCCTAAATTTTGAACTTTTAGTCCTGATTGGTAAAATTAGTTTCCATACTAAGTCTCCATCAGCAAACTCCTTAGCCTTTACCTTCTTATCATACCATCTGGCAACTCTCTTCTTATTCTCTTCTATACTTACTAAAGCCCTTAGTCGATGCCCTGCTAAATCATCCAACTCGTCTGTCATCAAAGTAGCATAATCATCGGCAGCCAATTGATCTTGGAAAGATAGTTGCCTAGATCCAATCTTAATTTCCCAAGGTAGCACTACATCATGTCCATACACCAACTGATAAGGTGAAACTTTGGTCGACCCATGACAAGCCATCCGATATGACCATAAAGCTTCATTCAACAATGTATGCCACCTTCTAGGATTTTCCTCACCTTCCGTTTAATAAGTTTGATAATTCCTTTGTTAGATGCCTCGGCCTGCCCATTAGCTTGAGCATAATAAGGAGAAGAATTTAACACTTTAATTCCCATACCGATTGCAAACTCATCAAACTCCCCCGATGTAAACATAAAAACACTGATCGGTAGTAATTGTTTGAGGAATACCAAATCGGTAAATAATATGCTCTTTCACAAAATCAATCATATTGGCCGTTGTAACTTTCTTCAAAGGAATAGCTTCAACCCATTTGGTGAAATAATCAGTGGCAACCAAAATGAATTTATGCTCGTTACTTGATGGCAGGTAAATCTGGCCGATTAGATCAATAGTCCATCTCCGAAACGGCCAAGGTTTAACAATGGGATTCATGGCCGATGCAGGCGCTCTTTGAATATTGCCAAACTTTTGACATCTTTGACACCCTTTGAAATACTTAAAACAATCCTCAAGTATAGTCGGCCAATAATACTCATTTCTCCTGATCATCCACTTTATTTTAAATGCCGACTGATGTGCTCCACATACTCCTTCATGGATTTCTCCCATTAAACTTTTAGCCTCATCATCACCTAAGCATTTGAGAAGAATTCCATCAATTGTTCGATAATATAATTCATCCTCGAGGAGCACATACTTGGTGGCTTGAAACCGAACACGTCTCTCAACTTTTTTAGATGGATCCTTTAAATAATCAACGATTTCTTTTCTCCAATCATCGGCACTAATTGCCGATAACGTGTTAACTATAGGTTGATACCCTGAGGCATGCTGAGCCAACCGATTAGCCTCCTCATTATGTAACCGAGGAACATGCTCTAATCGGAAATCTTTGAATTCCTTTCACAGTCGCATACTTTTTTCATAATAAGCTACCAAGACTTCGCTTCGACATTCATAGCTTCCAGCCAATTGATTTATAACTAGCATAGAATCCCCGAAGACTTCAATAGCATCAGCACGGACTTCTGTCAACAATTCCAACCCTTTGATCAAAGCTTGATACTCGGCTTGATTATTCGTTGACGTGGCAACAATCGGCAAGGAGAACTCATACCTCCTTCCCCGTGGGGAAATTAACACTATGCCGATTCCTGCCCCTCGGTCACACGTGGATCCATCAAAGAAAAGCGTCCAAGGCACGATTTCCAAAGTTTCTACTACACCGCAATGCTGAGTCACAAAGTCAGCCATAACTTGCCCTTTAACCGCTTTAGCCGATTCGTAACGCAGATCGAATTCCGACAGTGCCAAAACCCACTTGCCGATCCTGCCACTCATGATCGGCATAGATAGCACATACCGGACCACATCGTCTTTGCATATAACATTACATTCGGCCGATAGTAAATAGTGCCTCAACTTAATGCAGGAGAAATATAGGCATAAACATAATTTTTCAATAGCCGAATACCTGGTCTTAGCATCAATCAATCTTCTGCTTAAATAGTAAATCACACGCTCCTTCCCTTTAAATTCTTGAATTAAAGCCGAACCGATGACCATCCCATCGGTAGATAAATATAATCTGAAGGGCTTTCCTTGCTGAGGTGGAATCAGAACTGGAGGATTTATCAAATAATTCTTGATTTCATCTAAAGCCATCTGTTGCTCTTTCCCCCATATGAATTCTTGATCGGCTTTCAACTTAAGTAAAGGACTGAAAGCATGAATTTTACCAGATAAATTGGAGATAAACCGCCTGATAAAATTTACTTTGCCGATCAGAGATTGGAGCTCAGTTTTGTTGGTAGGAGCGACTATTTTGTTGATAGCATCAATGGATCTCCTACTAATTTCAATTCCCCTTTGATGCACCATGAAACCAAGGCCTTGCCCTGCCGATACGGCAAATGCACACTTATTAGGGTTCATCTTTAAACCATGTTTCCTTGTGCATTCCAACACCTTTCGCAAATCGACAAGATGTTTTGTGAAATCTCCATACTTAACCACTACATCATCAATATAAATTTCCACCAGCTTGCCGATGAACTCATGAAAGATAAAATTCATGGCCCTCTGATAAGTAGCACCAGTGTTTTTCAAGCCAAAGGTCATGACTATCCATTCAAACAACCCAACATGACCAGGACATCTAAATGTAGTCTTTGGAATATCTTCTTCTACCATGAATATTTGATTATATACTGCATTGCCATCCATAAAGCTTATGATCCGATGCCCAGCCGTAGCATCAACTAGTAGATCGGCAACTGGCATTGGGTAACCATCCATCAGTGTAGCTTTATTAAGATTCCTGAAATCGATGCAAACCCGAAGCTTCCCATTTTTCTTGTAAACTGGAACAACATTGGAAATCCACTCGGCATACCGACACTGCCGAATAAATTTAGCTTCGATAAGTTTGGTTATTTCGGCCTTAATATCAGGAAGAATATTAGGATTACATCGACGAGCTGGCTGTTGATGTGGCTGAAATCCAGACTTGATGGGTAACCAATGTTCAACAATCGATCGGTCTAAACCAGGCATCTCAGTATAATCCTAAGCAAAGCAATCTTTATATTCCTTTAACAAATCAGTTAACTGCTGCTTACACTCAGAATTTAATTTAGCACTAATAAAAGTAGGTCTAGGCTTATCACCACTACCTATATCTACCTCTATCAAATCATCGGCCGATGTGCACCCCTGGCCTAATTTTCCATCATCGGCGAACCTATCCATTAAAACTCCTCATCAGAACCGTCTGCTTCTGCCGATGCAATGACATAAGAAGAATCTCCCGGGACAATCTCAATCTTGTCACCTACCCACTGAACCAAGCATTGGTGCATTGTTGATGGGATGCAACAATTGGCATGGATCCAATCTCTCCCTAGCAACAGATTATAAGCACCTTTTCCACTGATCACGAAGAAAGTTGTCAGCAAGGTTTTTGTTGGGTATTCTTAACATCATTACCAAAAGTAGACTAAGTTCTCTAAATCTAGTAACGGTGCCAAAAAAGCCAAACCTATCCCTCACACCACTTAAGCCAAGTTGTCATCCCCAGCATGATATAAGAGACGCGGTATTGAAATATGCAATGGCTCTTCTAAATAAATAATGAATGGGATCTGCAAGCGCACAGATTAATACCGATGTAGCATTTTAACCGGGAAGTATTCCAGGTATCGTTATTTATACTTTTACCACTGGGAAGGGATTAGTAATCATCAATATTGATTACAGAATAGAATATGATATTGAGCATTTGTCATTGCATGTATAATTGAGAACATTATATCTAACTCTTGATACAGAGATAAGTGTCACATAAAAGATATATGAAATAATAATAGTGACAAGGATAACTAATCTGATCTAGCCACATAATAAATATGATAAGCACCTCAATTAGATACTCTAGAAAGTCATTAGCATGGTATTAGAACGAACTACAAGAATATTCCCTAAGTTATTCTCAACTATATAGTCTAGCATTATCATAGTTAGTGCAAGCATACTTAGCAATCATTGTGAGACAAGACTACGCCCATGCATAGTGATATTAGCAAGGAATATGAGAAACATAGCAATCACTCCCCTGTAATAATGTTGCTCTGCCAGCCCAATACACGAGAGGGGGACTATATAAGAATCAATGAAGCTGTCACTATCACGAACCACCCCACGATCTGGCATATTGGGTACAATCGCAGATAAATACGGTATAAGCACCACGCCTACACAATATCTATCATTTACCCATGGATCCGATGGATAAACGCTATACGATCCTAAGCATGTATATAGATCCAATCTAACTAAGCTAAGTACATAACTATGATAAACTAAGAACAATATAATCTTGAATATAAACAAATAGAGCAAAGTCATAAACAATATATTGAAGTAGAACAAAGTCATATTCATAATATTGAAGAACAAAGATAATTAGAAAGCAATTAGAAGCACAATTAGAGAATTACCAAGAATCCTCTTGACAGATACGGAAACCAATCGAAGATTGACTCCTTCTAGTTCTAATCCTATGTAGCTATGCTAATCTAGATATCTAATTGATGTGGTGGCTCTAATCTTGATCAGAGGCTTCTTCTCCCTTGATGGAACAATGAATTAGGGTTGAGAGGCTCTCTCCTCCAGGGGCCAGGGGGTCTGGTTTTATAGTCCCTCCAAGTGAATATGGGCCCTTGGATCAAACCGACATAGATTGTATGGTTTAGATTCATCCTTTAGGTCGGTGGAGATCTCCCGCAAAGCAGAGTCCTGATTGGACTCAGGGGCAGGGCGGGCGCCCTGTCTCTGGCCCCGTTTTGCCTCCGCTTCGGTCTCGTGGCTTCTGGAGTCTTCTAGATGTAAGATAATTGCGCAGCACGTTAATATCTTTACGTAATCCCGACATGTGGGCCTTTCTTCCATATTTCCTGATAACCCCCTGCAGAAATAGAAAAACACCAAAACTCGTGGAATTCTGTCAGATAAAACCCTAAGTCTGGATCTTGATTTCATTTGGATCCTTTTCTTTGTTTATTTGATAATTAAATTTGATACTTAAGGACCGTCAACAAACTCCCCCAAGCTTACCTCTTGCTCGTCCCTGACAGAATTGACATCAGGCATAAGACCTTCTAATGACTGGTAATTGGGCATCATCATTGAATTGACATACCCTGGCTGTGTCATAAACCTCTGCTACATCGGCATTGAATCTGCCGATGCGTTAGGCATTTGGAACGTTGGGGCTTGAGAATTCCCAGTATAAGGTATTGCAGTAGTAGTAGTAGTAGTAGTATACTGGGGACTCTGATTCATCGGTAGATTGGGAGGTACCGATGCCATAGGAGCCTTGCCTGTCACGTCAGCCACTTGAGATGTTCCAGGAGTCTTCAACATCATCTCTGGGGGCATACCATAACCCCACCAGTTGGGAGGAACAGATCCCGACATTGCCGATGCCAATAGATCTGTGGCAAGCTTGATTTGCTCATCTGAAGTTGATGGATTGGTCATCATCGGCATAGATTGCACATTAGTGAGTCCTAGTGTGCTTGGAGGAGCAGTAGTCTCTGTACCCGCAGTAGCTGTAGTAGCCGATGGAGCTGTGACAACTGGTGATCCTGGCTGATGATAGATAGGGCCCACATAATTCGGTGGCAATTGTCCTTCCTTAAAAGTTCTAGCCACAGCATTGAAAACCGTGTTGGACAGCACACCAGCTTGGTTAATCAAGGCACAGTTGATAGCATTGTCAACCATGTCTTGGAGTTTACCAGGATTGGCTTCAAAAGTGACCTACCGAGGCGCCGGCAGTGCTTCCTTCTGGATCACCTCACCACTCCTGTTGATGCTGAAGGATTTTAAACATTGCTGTTGGTAGTCCTCCATAGCTTTTGCGATAGCTTGCTTCTGCTCATCTCTGAGATTGGCTTCCGTCACGGGGATGACGTTCTCCAAGTCGAACTCGGTATTTGCCATGTTGATCTTGATCTTGAATCTCGTCCCACCGGGCGTGCCAAAAGATGTGTTGATGCAAAACTGATATGCAAACACAAAGGGCTAATACCCGATTCAAACGTTAAGGCGTGCCAGCCGATTTGACCTTACTATCGGCAAAGGTGGTAACTTGAACACTTTGGTCCCGACAACAGTGATGCGCCCGGATGTCACGGCCAAGAGGTGCTCACGCGGAACTCGAGAATACACCGAGCTTATGTCGACAAATCCTTAAGAACTCGTAGTAAAAAGAAAAATATGACGAAGTCGTCGAAAAGTAAATGCTGGAATATGAGTAAAAACTTGTGTTTGATTGATTGATTGATTAATATATTACAAGGCCTTAGGGTCTACATTTATATCCTGCTCAAAGAGCTACAATCAGACATGACTAGGACTCAATTTCCAAATTAAACGGAATCCGTATACAAAACAAATTTAAATAACTAAGGAAAACATAAAACTATCCCCTTGTAACCGACCACGACACCGCCTCAAATCAATCGGCAACATCCACGCTTTCCTTCAGAGTCATCAGCAGACCTCCTGTTATGGCCATCGGCAAACACTAATATCGATCATCGGCAAGAACATGTCATCACCTCTGGACTTAGTCACATTCAATCACCTCTTCATTGGCAACCATCCTCATCGGCAACTTCCCTGCAGATTAGTTACCGTTGCTCCATCTACCCATCTATACCTTACTGGTCCCCGGGTACGTGTCCAAAAACGGTGTCAACAGCCAAGTTGTGTGGTAGTTCGCGATAGTGACAGCTTCGTTGATTCTTATATAGTCCACCCTCCGTTGATAGGACAGGCAGAACTTGTATTACGGAGTAAGTCTTGCGATGCTCTGATTTACTTTAGCAATGTTCCTTATACATGAATGAAGAGTCTTTTATGCTATACATGATCTTGTAGATAACTAGAGTAGATTGTGACTTAGTAGATAGTAGATAACTTAGAATCCATTCTCTAGCTAATCCGACGTCACCTACATATATGAGGAGTAGTCTATTTTCTAATCGCTGTGTTATTTACCCTTGAACTTATAATCCATTATCATTATCTTTATGGTTTACCCCCTACCAAAGTAAGTGACTGTGTGATGAGTTTCTCATTAGTAATCATGTTCTTGCAAGTTTATCTCTAGTCTATGCCTTGATAGATTTTGTCCTTATTTTAATTTCATCCCTTTTGTTCTCTTAAGCAAAATTATAAATAACGATACCTAGAATACTTATCCTGGTGAAATGCTACCATGAGGTGTTTTATCTGTGCGCTTGCGGATAGAATAGATTATTTTCTAGAGAGCCTTTACATTTATAAATACCTTTGTACACTCTGGCACCATGCTGGGGATGACAACCTAATATCTAAGTGGTGTTAGCTAGTGTCAACAGATGTCTTCAAGAATTCCTTTCAGATAGCACAGCGTCTGGTCTGCCATCTGCCAGCACATGGTTGTTTACAACAATGGATCTCCATGAATTTTCTCATAAAGTACCTTAGGCATGATGTGGACGCTTGCACCAAAGTCACAATGGACTTCCGGGAAGTGGTGTTCTCCGATGTTGATGGGGATGACCAGCCTTCCTGGATCACCTTTCTTCTCGGGCAAAGATTTGTCTTTAGAGCCTCCATTGGATACAGCCCTGAAATACTTCCCTGCATTGTATATATCAACAAGATTTGCAGATTCTAATTCTTCCAGTTGCCCTGGAATCTTTCCATGGTTAGCAGTAGGAACAACAATGATCAATTGAGATATTTGGGATTCAATCATTTTATTAAAGCTGTGTTGATTCTTGATTGCTGTTGCAAAGTTATCCATTCTATTATCCATTGTTTCTAAGATTTTATCACTGGATGTAATTTTCTTAGACAGATTATCCATGAGCTTTCCTTGATTCACAACTAACTCTCTCAAAGGTGGGTGATTGAAATTATTGCTAAAGTTGTTACCTTGAATATTACCTAAGGAGTAGTTGCCTGAGTAGTTAGGCCTCTGTTGGTTCCAGCCTTGATTCTATTGAGGACAATTGTAGTTATTGTTGTTGAGGTAACTCACATCCTCTTGGAGTGTTGGGCAGCGGTTGCTTGAATGCCCAGTGTCTCCACATTCTTCACAAGTCATACGAGAGTCATTGATGTGCATGACCTCGTTCTTCTCACTGGCTCTATCATCGAGCCTCTTCATCAGCAAGTCCATCTTGGCATTTAGCATATTGTTGACGGTTTGATTCTAACGAGTTCCACGAATATAACATGATATCAACCATAAAGCATAGTTGTAGGGTTTGATTCTAACGAGTTCCACGAGTTTTAGTGTTCTCACTTATTTTGTAGGAATATACAATTTTCTATCAAATAAAAGTATGTCAAATGATAATTTGGACTACACCATTGCGATGGGCTCATCGAGACGATCGAAATGGACATATCATTTGCTATATTTGGAGTCCGGAGTGAAAAGATATTAATTTTACAAATAAAGGAGAATTATCACTAATGGGCCCCACGCCCAAGCAAGGCCCATGACGTGAGAAGAGGCTCATATGGCATGATAGAGGCCCAAGAGAGGCGCCCCAAGCTGCTCCCTTGAGTGGGCTCACATGAAGAATGATTGGAAGGCCCAAGTTGATGTATAATCGCCCAACAGAGTAAATGGTGGAAGAATTAGCCCCACATCGCCTGTTCAGAAGAGATGGGAGGCTTTTCTAGGCTATAAATAAAGAGGCAGACCCCCTCCCTGAGGGAACCACATTATGGAGATGTAGAGGCATCCCTCGAATGGATGACCTCTCCCCTCCAGAGAATTAAGACTAAACTTTTCAATGTAGTAGATTAGTTCTAGTTGATAGTTAGGGAGAGCGGCGCTACGCCCGGGTTCTGGAGGAGTCTTCAGGAGGAGTCTTCTGGAGGAGTCATCAGAGTTCTAGTATATCTTTGTATCTTTTCTTGTAAGACTTATGCTTTAATATATCTTATCTTCTCTATTTACTGTTATGCATTACATTTGATTGGTTAGTATAGTCGTTATACTTTAGCATAGGATCTCCACCCACATCAGGTGCTCTAGTTATTAATTGTGATTAGAGTAGTAACTTTTAGTAGACACATGGTGTCTAGACTATAGGTTACCTGAGATTGCACCTAGTTCTACGGATAGTTGTGGTAGCCCCACATGGTGACAGCCCTAACGGCCGACGTATTCCACCACGATTGGATTGGTGTTGTAGGACCGTAGTCGAAGCTTCCTAGTCCCCTTCTCATCTTTCCGTGACTAGTGTTCTGATGTCCCAAAGTGTTAATGTGTGATTGCTTTACCTACTATGAATTAGTTATTATAGAACCCTTGTAATAGAGAAGTATTTAGGAACCTTAAACTCTCCCATTGTCCTCTCACTTTAGCTATCTACTCTTTTATCATAGAATTCTCCGGTGTGTGTCATATATGCATAATTCCTATCATCTATTATTTACCCCTACTTTAGTCTATTTGGTATATTAGTTAATAGATAGATGATGCTGAACTATCAATATCTTTATCCATTCTTTTCTAGTGGTAAAATATAAATAACGATACCTAGAATACTCCCGGTAAAATGTTACAATGGTTTTCTGTGCGCTTGCGGAATCCTTCATATTTTAACTGTGCATACGAAATACCAACAAACATTTTTAGCGCCATTGCCAGGGAAGCAATTGGCGTAAAGATTCTGATAATGGTCTTGATATCTGCTAATTTAGTGTACCACTAGCTTTAGTAGGATTACCCCTTTGTTCTATTGAGTGTGGAATAGACAGGACATCAGATGCCGCTTCGACCTTGCGATAAGATTCCACAAGATTGAAGAACCCAGGGTGCTTGAACATTCAAGATCCATCATTCTGGAACCCTGCCATCTCACAGGTTTGTGTATACACATATATATTATTTATCCTAACCATGTGTAGATTGGAGAAAAGGTCGTCATCACAAGAATACAACCCCCATCATATGTGACGGATATTTACGCTACGCCACTCATCCTAGTTGTGCATCATGGTAAGTGTGATCAAGGTGAGATAGTCTTACTCATGGGCTTTAAACCTGATGAGTAGTTTTTTTTTATTTTTTTGCATACAACTGCATGTTTACTTTGAATCATCCATGCATCCACTTCATTTAGTTTGCTCATCCACATCATGTTTAGTTCCTTGCATGCATACAATTCATTTGCATCTAAAAATATAATAGTATTTCTCACTGCGATCATACTCTATCATCACTATTGAGTAAATCTCTATAATGCTCTCATGCTACCTTTGTTTGCTATAGTATATGTTTAGGCTTGGAGTAGTTTCATACATCTTTTAAATAAAGCATGGTGCCTAGTTTAGGAGTGGTGATCTTACTCTCAAAGGCTTTTAATTACACATGGTTAAAATGCCTTCTTGAATCAAATTAGACACGGTGTCTAGGTTGTTTTTTGAGCTGATAGTATGCTATAGTAGATATTGGAATATTTTTGTTGGACTAACCCTTATAAGAAAATCTCGAATACCAATTGGGAAAGTCTTGAGATGAACTCATACCAGAGATGAAGGGTGACACAATTCACGCGTAGCTAAGAAGAAAGAACGGAGCCACAAAACATGATCCATGATCAAAGCAATTACTCCATGGAGTTGCATTCTCTTGTCAACCACTAATTATCAAGAATCAAGAAAATATTGACAAGAGAAAAGCATGCAACGTTTTGCACTCTCACCTCTAAGGTAGTGAAGCTGAGACATGATCTCACTACTAGACATCTGCTCGTCAATGACGTTCTAGTTTCGTCACAAAAAACCCCAAAATCGTCACTAAACTTTATCTGTGATGAATTTGTGACGAAAAGTTGTTCGTCATGGAATGAGCGTCATAGATTGACTACCATGACGAAATACATATTTTCGTCATAGATGTGCATTCAATCTATGACGAAATACGTACCATCATAGAAGTGAATCCATTCTATGACAAAATATTTTTGTCATGGTTGTACGTTGCTTTCGTCATAACATGTTGTCTCGTTTCACGACATTTGCCACGCTGGCAGCTGACATGTCTGCTGACGTGGCAGGCCACGTTGCATGACACGTGTTGTGCTGACGTGGAGCCCGACACGTGTCACGCTGACATGGCACCTGACACGAGTCATGCTGATGTGGCAAACGACACGTGTCGTGCTGACATGGCTACTTTCTGATGTGGCATGTGACACGTGTCGGCTTTGTTGGCTGCCACATGTCATTTTTAAATGGGGCCACGTGGCATCCTGTGATTTGTTCTCGTTTTTGTCACAGATCATATTATGCGATCGTCACAGAACATAAAATGAAATCATCACAGAAGTGAACTCTTCATCACAGGACTAAAAAATGCATTTTTTTAATAACATTGAAATGACTAAAAGATTCCACAAAGTGGCAATATAAGTTATTGCATGACTCACTTAACATCAGTACTTGACTCACAACTAACTTGACATTAGTAGCAAGATAACTAGGGACATCAGTACTTAACATCAGTACTTAACTCACAACTCAACCAAATTCACAACAACACTACTAAACTAGGGCCACATGCAACTACCAGGAACAACACTGTCATTTCTGTTCAGTGAAGATCACAACAATTTGCCACTAAGATCATAGCAAAATCATGTGCAGGTACTTGTACAGAAAGCTTCAGACCTTATTGTTGCTGCTACCCAAGTTGAGAAAGTAGCACCTGTACAGAATAGAAGTATAATCAATAGTGATAGGACACATAGATTGGAACAAACATTGAAAATAAACAAATTACAACATGTCTTTTTTATAACACGGTTTGCATGAAATCTGAGTCACACAGACAGTTGAGCTTAGCTTAAAGCTTCTGCTCCTGAACTGTGTGAGGTTGCTTTCTGCTACTGTTCAAAGGTTAGCATCTGGAGATTGAGCAGCTAGCAGAACCTGAGTGATATCCATGGCTGTGTCCTGCATAAAAAAAATAACAGATTTCAGTCAGCAAGGAATCAAGAAAATCAACAAGCAACATAATACATCAGCAGTGCAGATGACTAAAGGTCAGTCACACAGACAGTTGAGTGTAGCTTAAAGCTTTTGCATTCAAAACAACATTGTTCACAGCACAGATATTAGACAAACAACTCATTCAACAAAGGCACTGTATGAAAATTTTTCATCCATATTAAAGCACATATATCCATAATATTTGCTTAGCCTCATCACCAATCCAAGATTATCAGAAAAATAGAAAATGTAACTAATGACTTGCTGAACTATTTCCAACAGAGGCTACTGGTTCATATATTGTTGCATACCTGAAAATGGGTCCTATTCTCTTTATGTTACCCATGCTGCAATACATTTTTGCAATCGAAAAGATGGGTGTTCATAGAAAAGACAGATGCAACTTGCCAGGTGCAGGTAAATAACAAGTACTTGGAAGAAGCTACCTTACGAAGTACACTTTATGACATGGCGAGTATTGTCATCACATACAATTAGACTAGCATTAAGGCATTTTTTATGACATACATTTACTTATGTCACTAAGTTTAGGTGCCTTTCAAATTAATTATAAAAAAGCATAGACCTAAAACTACAACAAAAAGTTTGTATTAAATCATACCATATTATATGTTCACTATATAGATCTACTCATGTGGAGTTCAACAAAATTAAATTTTCTATTTTTATAATTTTTCTATTTACTATGATTTTTCAAGGATTCAACAGAAATAAAAAAAAGAGACAAAACCACCATCCAAAACTACTTAAAGGTTATTTGGCTGTTTTAGAAAATTTTAAGGATAGCATAGCCTTAACTGACATGTAAGCTAAGATTCAGAGCATACAAGACAATTGCACTGGTCCTAGATGCAGCATTACGAAGAGAGTAATTAG
Organism: Sorghum bicolor; assembly: GCF_000003195.3. NCBI lineage: Eukaryota > Viridiplantae > Streptophyta > Magnoliopsida > Poales > Poaceae > Sorghum > Sorghum bicolor. The sequence goes on from NC_012875.2 coordinate 26,874,023, forward strand.
TAAGAATGACGAGAAAATCAGTGAGTAATCAGTTAGTACTGCTGTTTCGATTTAATTGTTTGAAATCAAGTAATACTACTTTTTGATATTCATGTGTATTACGGTAACACATCAACAACAATTTTAGAGACGAATAAAGTAATAAATTAGACAAAGAAATCAAAGATTCAGCACAATACATCCTCGATTCATGAATGTGTCGCTGCACCAACAGTTCAATACTCAAAATGGAGAGAAAACTTCAAGACTATGCAGTTCAATACTCAAATGGAGAGAAAACTTCAAGACTATGAAACGCCATTACTAGAAAATAGACACATCAGCATAAAATGGCAAATGTCCATCATCATTCCCAGGCAAAGCCTGTGTCACTTGCATTCACATGATCCTTTTTGCTACTTGTATGTTCAAATAGTAATTATTATAAATATCGAATTCTGTAACAAAACTATGCTAAAGAACTCAAGTTCAGTAATAAAATGAGATCTGAATATATCCATCTGTTTGACTAGGTAAATACACACATTGCAATTACCAATTAGAACTGAACTTTTATTCAGAATGTAGGTGCCAGGATCTACAAATTCAACAGGAAAAAAATTAGGATTGGAAATAAACTAGTACGGTAGCAAGAGGCAACGACCTCTTCCATGCAGTCAAGTACTCCTATGATTCATGATGGCCAATAATCCGTGCACGCATAAAAAACTAGAGATGGGACAAGGAAAGGAGGCTAACCTGCAGATAACGGGGACGTAGATGCTGGTCCTTGGCCGAAGACATGAACTCAGTGTTCAAATCCACAATACTAGTGAAGATTCCAAACTGGCCGCCGTCATCGCGTGGAGAGGAGGGCCGCCGCCACCATGTGCAGAAGGAGCACTACCCACAGGACAAGATCCGCCGCTGCCGAGTGCCAGGGCGCTCTACCTGGGGCCTGGGGAAGGTGGCGCTGTTGGGGGCATGAGACAGGTGACGCCGTCCACAGGCGAGGACCCGGCCTCGTCGACGCCATCACTGGATGGGGAAAGAGCAGCCGCAACCGCTGCTGGTGAGGAAGGAGGAGGCGTTGTGCATGCGAGTCGAGCGAGGGTGCGCCGAGACTGTCGGGGCACGTCGTGCACACGAGTCGAGGGTGTGCCAGCACTGATGGAGCATCGCCACCGGAAGGCTACCACCACCGCCGCGAAGTGGAGCCTCCACCTGCTTCCTCCCGATGGATCCATGCCATATCGGCTGGCCCCTCGATGGATCCGCCAGCGAGGACGACACCGATGGGAGGGCCATTGCGGCCGCCATCCGGGGTCCAGGATGGCTGTCATGGCTGCCGTCAGGGTCGGGGATGGCCGTTGCAGGCCGTCGTCGATGATAGGGATTAGGTTCAGCCGCCACCGGTGATGGGGATCAGGCTCCGCTGCGGAGGGAAAGGGATTAGGGAGGGACCTGGCATGAACACGGTCTTCACGGCCTCACGTAACTAAAAACTTCAACGAGACATACGGACTAGAGCGGTAATAAATGACATACTCTCTACGTCGCAAAAAGAGTGATATTTTTTACTTTGAGACATCGTGTTTGACCATTCGTCTTATTTAAAAATTTTATGTAAATTACAAAATAAATTAATCATGAGCAAAGTATCTCTAATGATAAAATAAGTCTTAACAAAATATATAATATTTATGTAAAAAAATTGAATAACACGAATAATCAAATAAGATGTCTGAAATTCTAAAATGACACTCTTTTTGGGACAGAGGGAGTATACTTTTATTCTACTTTGAGCATATAGTAATATATATTATATTATATTATAAACAAAAAGGAGGTACATTAATTAGTCGCTGGAGGCGGTAGTGCTCCGCCGGCGCGCTCAACATTACTTAGAGCCCAGGCTTGAGAATAGCATATACGGTAGCGCTACTCTACACCCTAGGTGTAGAATATTATTGTACACCGCAAGTCAAAACTGAGTAGAAAAAATACTGAGCAATACTGGAGAGTGTTTAGTATCAACTTGTCTAACACTCAAGACCATGAAATACTGAACAATACTAAAACACGAATACTGAGCGATACTGAATTTTGCTCAGTTTAACAGTTCGGTGTAGAATAGTATTCTACACCTAGAGTGTAGAATAGCACTTATATATATATATATATATGGGGACGTACGACGACGATCAGGTGGGACGCACGTGACGATCACCTGGGGACGCACGTGAGCACGCACGACGTCGCCGATGATCAACTGCTAGGGATGCATGCATCGGCGGCGATCACCTGGACACCCTATACATACACGTAGCCGCTAGGAACGAACTCGCGTGATGGTTTCTCTGCACCTCACGCATACGTAAAAGTGACGATGGATCATGGGTACAGGGCCCCGTTAAGTTGGATGGATTAAAAAAATAATCTATGTACAAATAAACAAACATGTGTCATACAAATAAAAAATCTTCATTGGTCTGGTGGTAAAGGTAGCATCCTCTAAACCAACAGGTTGTAGGATCAAACCTCCTTGTAGTGGATTTTTTATTTTTTTGGGATATAAAAAACGTAGTTCGGTTTAATAACTAAACAAATAAAGTAACATATAAGACTACAGCACAAACAAGTGAGTGTTCTGGTGGTAACTCACTTGTGCTCACAGCAATAGGTCGTGGGATCCAAGCTCCCATAGAGCAAATTTTTTTGCCAAATAAAATAAAAACCAGAGGAGAACTCCATGGCAACATCAGACGTGGGGCTCGCTAGCGGTACCACGCCACCAAGTTAGTGAGGCAGGGACCGCTGGTGGAATCCTGTCGCCACGTCAACAGGGTGGGACCCATCGGTGGGACCAGGGTGCCACGTCAAGACGGTGGGACCACTTGTGGGACCTTGACGCCACGTCAACGACGTGGGACCAATAGGTGCCACATGGCGCCATGTCATGCCCATGGGATCCACTGTTGCCAACAATCTATGACGATTTAGTTTTGATGATCAATGACGTTTTTTCCATTTTTGTCACTGTTCTTCGTGCCAAAGCTCCATCACTTTTCAACCATGACAAATCTACTAATTTCGTCATCGAATGACCTAAATCTGTGATGAAAATAGTAAGCGTCATTAGTGATTCGTCATTGATGAACACATTTCTAGTAATGAGGAAGAAGGTCAACTCCTCTAGATGATCCAACCATGTTCTTCCTCATCGCTCCACACGATAGATTGCAATATCTAAATTTACTATTACATTATTTCTATGAATTTGAGTTGATTCACAATGCCTATATTTAAGAGTCAAATCATAAGATGGAAAACTAAAAGTCAATCCTTTAGAAATAAGTAAATGTGTATAATAAATATGCTATGCTAAGTATGTTAAAACAATTTCTTTTGTAGCATAGGAAGTGTCCCTTAGCTTTGTGTTACAACAATACCCTTGTCATTACTTGTATACTCCTTTGGGTATGTGTTGTCCACTAATGATTTGTAGGGATAAAATAATAAGAAGAGCTAAAGGTCCAAGCACAAATAAGACAGAGAACAAATAATGGCAACAAAGGAGTACAACAAAGGAGACAAGATAGCTAAGCATGGAAAGTTTCCACAAGATGTTACGCCTTCAACATGCTTCAATACTAAAGGTAACATCTCTTGTTCTTTATGCTTGTTCCTAAGAATTAACATGGTAAGAGGTCCTCTTCGGAGGACTTAAAATCACCGAACGCCACGCCAAGAGGTAACTTGGTATTTATCTGCATCTTCCTTTAAGCATATTTGCCTTTCTTAACTGCACTAGTAGTTGCATCTTTATTGGTTATGCATTAGAAAATAAAACAATTATGTATTGCATTGCATTTAGAAAACTACTAAGCCCCATGTATTTAATATGTGATGCATCAGCTTACATACTTATCTATTGTGGTGGCACAAAAATAAGTTTTAGCATATTTATTTTCCTGTCTGCATACTATAAATACAAAAAGTAAATATATATATATATATATATATATATATATATTGATCCTGCTAAAAGATAAATGGGTATAAGAAAATTCTAGACTCTTAAAGCTTAGAGGTTTATTACTAATGCTTAATCCGTTCCACAAGCTTTGTTGTCTATTTGAGCTTTATAGGCTTCAAAGGATCAAAAAGAACTAATAGGCAGAAGGACATCTTGTGCCCTGTCAGAGTACTCTTCGCATGAGGCAAGTGCTGTTGCTAACAGCAAGTACCTACGATACTCTAGGAGGATCAGTACGTCTTCATTGCCCATCAGCAATCTCAACAGACTATGCCAACATCCAGCTTAGGGGAGAGCAACCCCCGTACACCGAGCTAAGTATCCCTTACCCACTTATCGATTTATTCCTAGTGCGTTATGACAAGATAAAAAGATGAATAATCTTAGAAACCCAATAAAAGTTTTATCTTTCATAATTAATCTTGCTAGGAGAGCTTCTAATGAATCTATTAAGATGAACCTCTAGAAATAACTCTTATATGGGGATGATGAATAGTTGCTCTACTATAATTTCTTACAAGTGTCTAGTTTTCAACCTTGTACTCTCTTATAGGCACAACTGTTTAGACTTAAGATTTGCTTTGAGCCTAAAACTTGTGGGTAGCAAATGCTTGATCTAAGTCTAGGTAGTTGACGGATATGATATGAGATGGTTTTGAGCCGCTATCAGTCTTGCTCCTAGAGATACTAGAGTTCTGGAGAATTTTATTCTAAAATTCTTAAATTGCTACATGATGAGTTCCTTTATGATGAGAGTTTTAAAATTCCTACCACAGCCAATTACTCATGCTTACTAGATTAGGAAAACCTCCACTTATATTTCAACCTATAAGCATTGAGAGTAGTTAAGCTGTGTAGACCCTATGGAACTAGTCATGCAGTTAATGTCAATATTATGTGATCTCCATCTATTGATCTTAGCTACTTCTGTCCTCAGAAGTATGCAACCACTTTCATCCACCACATTCACTATGTGTTGCTTCTGTTCCTGGAAGTACCACCCACATTGTTTCTATCCTCGAGACACGCACCTTTGCTGCTCCTACCCTAGGAGTACACATTCCTTCATTCACCCACACACATTCCACGTCTACTTAAAAAATGTTCTACTCCTACACTGAGAGAAGACACCCAAAAAGATTTAATGTCTTATTCTACTTATCCAATAAAGCCCCAGTTATCCCCGTTGATACTCCCTACTATTTTCACTGAATTAAAAGGGATGACCGATCTCTAAAAAGAGAGAGAAAAAGATATAAAAAGAAAGAAAGAGGACAAAAGTCCCAATGCAAAAGAAAAGAAAGACAGCCAAATCCTTGTTCTCAGATTAGGGAGGTATGTTATCACCAAGGAGCAAATGCAAAATTAGATATTCACAATCAGTTATCACCCCTCATAACCCCTTTCATTCTTATCATTTCATTTTACTTCACTCACATGCACATATGACTTGATTGTATAATTAGTTTCTCTAGATCCATGGTTTAACTATGCAATACATGCAAGTAGGTTTGAATTATCTTTCCCACCTATGAGCTCCACATAAGCCAATTAGAAGTAGGGTGGGAGAGAGAAGGCAACTATGTCTTAGTGATCCAAAAATACCACATATGACAGACTGGAAAGTGTCATACAAGGAAACTCTAAGTTTTATTTGAAAATCTTGCAAAACTCTGGAATAATAGTTGATCAAAGAGCGGGTAGCATAGTGCTCGACTTAACTGTTCTGTCTTTCCACTGCTCAAGACCAAAGTGATAGCTATATGCCCCATGGTGCAAGGTAAAATGGGTGAGTCTTGAGTCAGAATAGTTCACTCTAATCTGGAGGAGAGTCCTTGTTTGAATACTTGTGTACTTGTGAGGTGTGAAAGTATTGTAGCAACTCCTGATCCAAGTTTATTAGTTAGGCTTTGCTAAGAGACTAGCAAAGGGTAAGCTTGGGGGAACTTTTTGACGGTCATTAATGCCTATTTTATACCATCAACTATTGCTCAATATAACATGATATCAACCATAAAGCATAGTTGTAGGGTTTAATTCTAACAAGTTCCAGGAGTTTTAGTGTTCTCACTTGTTTTGTAGGAATATGCAATTTTCTATCAAATAAAAGTATATCAAATGATAATTTGGACTACACCATTGCGACGGGCTCGTCAACACGATCGAAACGGACATATCATTTGCTATATTTGGAGTTCGGATGTCGAGGGTATCAACAAGGGGTACCCTCACCAAGGCATATAACGAGCTTATCTGTACGTAGGGGGAGGCCCTCGACTCGACGCTCCATCCGTGCGTATGCGCAGCCATCGACGGCCACAGCCTCGAAGACGGAAATAGCGTCGAGCGAATCAATCAGGCGTCGAGCTCTGGTTATCGTCGAATACGAAACAGGCTCACGCGAACCGGGAGGCGTCGAGCGCAAGGACGCCGCCCGCCGCCTGACGCGCGCACGCGAGCCGGGGCATTAAATGCACCTGATGCTTCCCCACCTAACACACGGGTCACGGGAGGCGTGATAGGGAACAGGCATCCGTCCCATCGATCTTTTTGCAGCCTTCCCCACCAAACGGCCCAGGGCGTGTCAGGACGTGGGGAACAGAGATGGCACGTCTAATCAAGCCCCCCTCGAGGTATCCAGGGTCAGCGCTCCGACATCAGGACGTCGTACGGCGTCCGACCCTCGACTAAACATGGTTCCTTCCTAGGGACGGGTCGGACGTCGACTGGCCATGCCGCAACCACTCCGCCGGATTTGCCGCCGAACCGTACGAGCATGCGACCGTTGAACCAGTACAAGACGGCGCGCAGAGCCGAATGCAGGGGCACGCGTAATCATCACCAAGCTATTAAGACAGGACAGCTCGAGGCCATGCCGGTACGGGAGCCTCGAGTAGGTCAGCGCTCCATACTGCTATCAACTCCTATTCTGACGCCTACACATGTACCCTGGGTCTCCCCTTGGAACTATAAAAGGAGGGACTCAGGAATAGAACGCAAGACACATCACCGCGCGATACTACGCCCATACGCAGTAGCACACATACTCTCCATACCACGCTTGTATTCACCCCTGTACAAGAACTTAGGTGCAAGATAATACAAACTTCTCCCCCCCACTGGACGTAGGGCCTTCTCTTGCCCGAACCAGGATAAATCTCTGTGTCTTCTTGCATCACCATCTGGGAAAGGGAGCACGCATACAAATTTACTTGTTGGTGTGACCCCCCGGGGGAAAAACACCGACAGTTGGCGCGCCAGGTAGGGGTCCTGTGTGTTTTTCACCAATTTCCCACTCCTTCCAAGATGGCTACCCTCGCCTCGCCGATTCCGCGCTCCACGGTGATTTGGTTTGGAAGTCTCGAGTTCATGTCTACGGGCTCCGGCTACGACATGATCTTGCTCTCAGTCAGAGGACCAGGAGGAGCCCGTGTTGCGTCAGCACGGTTGAGGGCCCCGAGATGCCCTCACCACCACGCCTCCCCGCCTAAGAAGAGGCGCGGACAACACCAAGGCGGCCCCTCTGCTTCATCATGACCAACAACTCGTGCAAAGCAAGAAGCGGGCCACAAGTCGGCAACCCCATGTGTCGAAGCAACGAGCGCGACGGCTCAGCACCGCACAACAACGAGAGCGGACGCGTCCCACGTGCTCCCCCCCACCGCTGATAGGCTGCTTCCACACGGGTTGTTCACTCCAAGAAGGGCACTGCCATTCGGATTGGACAATGCCGCGGCGTCGCTCGCCAGGGCGATATGCCCAAACGCCCAGACGTACGTGGAAAGACCAATGGTCCTCCCACATGACACTGAAGTGCAGCGACCGGCGTCCGAGCTGCCGGATCTTTCCCGAGTACGAGGCCTCCGTCGTCTAGGCCCCGGACGATACACGATCACCTCACTCAGGCAGCGGCTACTAGAGGAGGGACGTGGATGTTTCTACGCCGCCGAACCGGACTCCGACTCCGAAACCGATAGCTACGACCCTACAAGGGAATGCTATCACATCGACGGGGCGGTAGAAACTACCGACGAGACGCGAGATGCTGCTGCGGGCGGTCGGGCCCCCGCGGCACGAGAAGACCCCAGGACGCCTGGGAACGACGGGCAGGTCGACCCCCCTCCACAAGAAGATAAGGCTGCACAGCTAGCGCAGCTGCGAGAGCTCAAGATGAAGCTTGACGAAGACCGAGAGCACCTCGTCCTGCTTGAGCAAATCCTTGAGCAAGATTTGCCATATCCGCCGGGCAGAAGTGTTCGCAGGCGTGCTCGAGATGTGCATCGACAAATCGTCGGAGACGCAGAGCCAGAGCAGTCCGTCAACCGCTTTCCTCGAGCGGGCCAAAACGTAGTGGCAGCGACGATGCTGCTACCCAACATGCCAGAGCCGTCGAACTCCCAGGCTCGACGCATTCGAGACGAAGTACAGACCCTGCTCCAGGTGGCGGCAGCTCAACAAGCCAAAAGCTCAGCTTCTCGACGTCGAGGAGCTGCCACTGAAAAGCGCGACGAGCAGCCTCAAAATGAAAAGGAGGTGTCAGTCCATCAACAACCTCTACCTCGAGGTAGAAAGACCACTCTCGTTCTCCCCGTCGACAATCAGCGTCGACACGATGCACGGCATGACATCGAAGAGAATCGACGCCGCCGGCACGGAGACGCGGAAGAACGCGGTTACAGCGCACATCGCGGTGGGAGGTACGACAGCGACGAAGATCGGGTGGCCCCCGAGCCACCGGGCCCACGAGTGTTCAGTAGGGCGATACGCAGCACGCCCCTACCCAGTCCGTTCCGACCCCCGACCAGCATCGCGAAATACAACAGCGAAACCAAACCAGAATTGTGGTTAGCTGATTTTAGGTTGGCCTGTCAGTTGGGGGGGAGCTCGAGGGGACGATCGATCCATCATCAGGCAGCTACCGCTCTTCCTCTCCGACACCGCCCGTCGATGGCTCGAGGAACTTCCCGCTGGCCAGATCCACAACCGGGTTGATCTGGTCGGGGTTTTCGAGGGTAACTTCAAAGGGACCTACATACGGCCCGGGAATTCGTGGGACCTCAGCAAGTGCAAACAGAAGTCAGGAGAAACTCTTCGAGAGTACGCTCGACGCTTCTCGAAGCAGCGCACTGAGCTGCCGCACATCCCCGACCATGACGTCATCCTAGCTTTCGTCTCTGGTACCACCAGTCGAGACTTAGTGCGGGAACTAGGCCGAAATCGCCCTCAGACCGTCGATGAACTGATGGACGTAGTGGCAAACTACGCGGTAGGGGAGGAGGCAGTCGGCGCCTTCTTCAGCTGTGAAGGGGGGAAAGGCAAGCGACCTGCCGATGAAGATGGAACCCCCAGTCGAGGCCTCAAGAAGAATAAAAAGAAGCAGAAAGCACGGCAGTTCCAGCGGGAGGATTCCGACGACAACCTTGTCGCCGCCATGGAACGAAAGAAGCCTCGAGGTCCCCCGGAGGGAGGCGTCTTCGACAAGATGCTAGAAGAGCCGTGCCCTTACCATAAGGGAGGCGCCAACCACAAGCTCAAGGACTGTCGTATGCTGAAAAAGCATTTCGACGGTCTAGGGTTCAAGAAGGATGTGCGTGACGACTCCAAGAAAGAGAAGGGCGGCAACAAGGAGGACAACAAAGACGACGACGGCTTCCCCGCCGTCCACGACTGCTACATGATCTACGGCGGCCCCTCGACTCAGTTAACCACGAGGCAGCGCAAAAAGGAGCGTCGCGAGGTCTTCGCAGCAAGAATGGCGATGCCCCAGTACCTCAGCTGGTCAAGCACTCCCATCACTTTCGATCAAGAGGACCACCCCGACAAGGTAGTCGCCCCAGGTGTCTACCCGCTCGTCGTCGACCCGATCATCGTCAACACCCGGCTCTCAAAAGTGCTGATGGATGGTGGCAGCAGCCTCAACATCGTCTACCTCGAGACCCTCGACCTCCTCGGCATAGATAGAGGGAAGCTCCAACCAAGCGCCAGTGGTTTTCATGGCGTCGTACCAGGGAAAAAGGCGCTACCAGTAGGTCGAATCGACTTACCGGTCTGCTTTGGCACAGCGGCCAACTTCAGGAAGGAGACCCTCACCTTTGAAGTGGTTGGATTCCGAGGCACGTACCACGCCATCATCGGACGCCCGGGCTATGCCAAGTTCATGGCTATACCCAACTACACCTACTTGAAGCTAAAGATGCCCGGTCCCAAAGGCGTCATCACTGTCAGCTCCTCCTTCGAGCACGCGTACGAGTGCGACGTCGAGTGCGTCGAGTATGGGGAGGCGGTCGAAAACTCCACCGAGCTCGTCGCGAAGCTCGAGGCCCTGGCAGCTGAGGCTCCAGAGCCCAAGCGCCACGCGGGCAGCTTCGAGGCGGCAGAAGGAAGCAAGAAGATCCCACTGGACCCCAACAACTCCGACGGCAAGGTGCTGACGATCAGCGCCGATCTCGACCCCAAATAGGAAGCTGTGCTCGTCGACTTTCTCTGTGCAAACGCCGACATGTTTGCATGGAGTCCCTCGGACATGCCAGGCATACCGAGGGAAGTCGCCGAGCACTCCTTGGAGATTCGAGCCGGTTCCAAGCCAGTGAAGCAGCGGTTGCGCCGATTCGACGAGGAGAAGTGCAAGATCATTGGCGAGGAAGTCCACAAGCTTTTGACGGCTGGATTCATCAAGGAGGTTCATCATCCCGACTGGTTAGCAAACCCTGTATTAGTTAAGAAAAAGAATGGGAAAATGAGGATGTGTGTCGATTATACTAGTCTAAATAAAGCATGTCCAAAAGTTCCTTTTCCATTACCACGTATTGATCAGATTGTCGATTCTACCGCGGGATGTGAAACCCTTTCTTTCCTTGATGCGTATTCCGGTTACCACCAAATAAAAATGAAGGAGTCCGACCAGCTCGCGACCTCTTTCATCACGCCTTTTGGGATGTATTGCTATGTGACTATGCCATTTGGGATTCGAAACGCGGGAGCTACATACCAACGTTGCATGCTCCATGTTTTTGGTGAACACATAGGGTCGACAGTCGAGGCCTATGTCGACGACATTGTCATCAAGACAAAGCGGCGAGGGGACCTGATCTAGGACCTCGAGATCGCTTTTAGCTGTTTACGCGCCAACCAGATCAAGCTCAATCCCGAGAAGTGCGTTTTTGGCGTGCCTCGAGGCATGCTCTTGGGATATATTGTTTCGCAGCGTGGCATCGAGGCCAACCCCGAGAAAGTCTCGGCCATCACGAGAATGGGGCCGATCCGGGACATCAAGGGTATGCAGAGAGTCACGGGATGCCTGGCGGCTCTAAGCCGCTTCATCTCGAGACTAGGAGAAAAGGCGTTTCCATTGTATCGACTTCTGAAGAAGGTCGAGCGTTTTTCTTGGACCCCCGAGGCCGAGGAAGCGCTCGAAAAGCTGAAGAAGATGCTGACCTCAGCACCAGTCCTGGTCCCACCTCAACCTGCAGAACCGCTGCTCCTCTACGTTGCGTCGACGACCCAGGTCGTCAGCGCAGCGGTGGTGGTCGAAAGGTAGGAGGAGGGACATGCGCTACCAGTCCAGAGGCCAGTCTACTTCGTCAGCGAGGTGCTTTCGGAGACCAAGGCACGTTATCCCCAAATCCAGAAGCTAATCTATGCCGTCATCCTTGCCCGCCGTAAGCTGGGACACTACTTTCTTGGCCACCCCATCACGGTGGTCTCATCTTTCCCCTTAGGCGAAATAATCCAGAGCAAAGAGGCCACGGGAAGAATAGCAAAGTGGTCGGTTGAGCTCATGAGTGAGACTCTCACTTACGCGCCTCGCAAGGCCATCAAATCGCAGGCCCTGGTAGACTTCGTCGCGGAATGGACAGACTCCCAGCTTCCCCCGACTAAGGTCCAGGCGGAGCTGTGGACGATTTTTTTCTATGGGTCACTCATGAAAACAGGGGCCGGGGCCGGCCTGCTGTTCATCTCACCCTTGGGCGTCCACATGAGGTATATAATCAGGATCCACTTTGCCGCGTCTAACAATGTCGTAGAATACGAGGCCCTCGTCAATGGTCTCAAGATTGCCATCGAGTTAGGAGTCCGACGCCTCGATGTCCGAGGTGACTCCCAACTCGTCATCGACCAAGTAATGAAAACCTCGAGTTGCCACGACCTGAAAATGGAGGTGTACTACAAAGAAGTCCGTCGACTCGAGGACAAATTCCATGGTCTCGAGCTTGTCCATGTCGCCCGACGCTACAATGAGGCAGCCGACGAACTCGCCAAGATCGCATCAACTCGGGGCACGGTGCCGCCTGACGCGTTCTCGAGAGATCTCCATGAGCCATCCGTCGACTTAGGCTCGGGGGCTGGCATCGACGCAGCTCCTGCCCAGCCAACCAACACCGACGACACACTCTTGATGGCGGCTGAAGTAATGGAATTAGAACGGCAACCTGGTCGACCATTCGACTGGCGTACACCATACCTCGACTGCCTAATCCGCGGCGAACTGCCGGAAGATCGGTCAGAGGCCCGTCGTATCGCTCGACGGGCCAAGTCATATGTGATCTATGGCGAAGACAACGAGCTATATCGACGAAGCCCGACGGGGGTCTTACAGCGTTGTGTCACCGTGGAAGAGGGCCGAAAACTCCTCGAGGACCTACACTCGGGGGCTTGCGGCCACCATGCTACTCCATGGACCCTCGTAGGAAACGCTTTTCGACAAGGTTTCTACTGGCCGACGGCCGTGGCGGACGCCATCGAGCTCGTGCGCTCGTGCCATAGATGCCAGTTCTACGCCAAGCAGACGCACCTGCCCGCCCACGCTCTTCAGATGATCCCCATCACCTGGCCGTTTGCAGTGTGGGGGCTCGATTTGGTAGGACCTCTACAAAAGGCGAAAGGAGGGTACACCCACTTGCTGGTGGCCATTGACAAATTCTCCAAATGGATCGAGGCTCGACCCATCACCAACATCCGCTCCGAGCAGGCCGTCCTTTTCTTCACCGACATAATCCACCGATTTGGGATTCCCAACGTCATCATCACCGACAACGGCACTCAGTTCACCGACAAAAAGTTCTTGGACTTCTGCGATCAGCATCACATCCGTGTGAACTGGTCTGCAGTAGCCCACCCTCGAACTAACGGCCAGGTCGAGCGTGCCAACGGCATGATTTTGCAAGGACTCAAGCCAAGAATCTACAATCGTTTGAAGAAATTCGGCAAGAAATGGGTCGAGGAGCTTTCCTCGGTCCTATGGAGTCTAAGGACAACACCAAGCAGGGCCACAAAGTACACCCCATTCTTCATGGTCTACGGCTCCGAGGCTGTCCTCCCCACAGACCTCGAGTATGGGTCACCTCGACTCAAGGCATACAATGAGCAATCCAATAAGGAGACTCAAGAAAACGCGGTCGATCAACTCGAGGAGGCTCGAGACATGGCCCTCCTCAACTCTGCCAGATATCAGCAGAAACTTTGACTCTACCACGACAAGCACGTGTGCAAGAGGGACCTCAACGTAGGCGACCTTGTCCTACGACGCCGGCAAAGCAATCAAGGACGCCACAAGCTGACTCCACCTTGGGAAGGTCCGTATGTGGTGGCCGAGGTCCTGAAGCCGGGAACGTACAAGTTGGCGGACGAGAAGGGGGCAGTCTTCACCAACGCATGGAACATCGAACAGCTACGTCGATTCTACCCCTAGAAGTTCCAAACTTATGTTCCTACGTACATTTTGTACCAAGACTGTGTAAACGAACGAATGAATAAATAAAGTCTTTCCCTCGAGCAACGTCTTTTTGCGCCGAAAGATTTACAAGTCATAATCTCGACGTTAGTAGGGGGTGCCGACTATGACCCATCATAGTCAACACCCCCTCGGGGGCTACCAGGGGGACGACCCCCCCCCCAAGCATCGAAAAAGCCAAGAAATTTTCTTTTCTTACTTAGAAAACCTTGCACGGTTCGAGTAGCTAAGGCACCTCGAGCCCCTCAAAGGGCAAGGGATAATGAGCCGGAGAACTCCCACGCCCCCAGGCTACGGAAACTCTACTCACTTCCTCACCCTTGAGGTGATCGAGGTTGTTTTTGACGAAAGATAGAGCAAGGGATACAAACGTAGGAACAAAGAGAAACAAAAGAACCTCGAGCGGAAAGACAAATAAGGATTTAACAATCACAAAAGATATTGTATCACCTAACAGCAGAATTAATAAAGTATCATACAAGGGGCCCCAGGCGCCCTGACCAGGCTCGCAGGCCTCAGTCCGCGGTACGATCCTCACCACCCTGGCCTCCGCCCGAGCCAGCTTAAGGAGGAAGCACCTCAAGCTCAAAAAGCTTGGCCAGCCTCTCTCCAGGAGCCTCCGCGTCGTCGATCAAGGCGTGGAGCCTCTCTTCGTTCTCCGCGTCGGTCTTGGAGATGTCGGTGACGAAGCCGTGGGACACCACCTCCATGTCATAGGAGAAGCCCGAGCAAACAACTGCCATCGCCCGCTTCACCCCGATGTGGAGGGCATCCCGCACTCGGTCTCTCAGCGTCGTGCCCAAGTAGCACAGCTGGTCGACCAGTGCGTCGCCTCGAGCTCCCTCCCTCGACTCGTCCATAGGCTCGACCTCCCATGAGGCCGAGAGGTCGCTTATCGCCTTCCGCACGCGACGGTTCAAAGTGACCTCCGCCTCGAGCTGGGCCTTAGCATTACGGGCCTCAGCTTGGGCGGCTAGGAGTTCATCCTTGAGCCCTGTAAACGCCAATACAAGGAAGCTTTAGGAAAAACTCAAGCACACCTCGAAAAAGAAATTCGACAAAGGAAACATACCTCTGATGCTCTCCTCCAGGGCCGTGTTCTCGCCGACCAATCTGGTGTTGGCACGCTCGATCTCTCTGTTGGAGCGCGCCAGCTCAGTATTGGCAACGCGGAGATCTTCGATCACCTTGCCAGCCTGAGCAATGGCTCCACTCTTCTCCAGCAATTCTCCCTTCAGACGCTCGACGTCGTCAGAGAGACTGCGAGATCGAGCCCGCTCCGCCTCGAGGTCTTCGAGGGCTTTCTTCTTTACATCCTCAGCGGCACCCCTGGCGACCTCACTGTCCACGTACGCCACCTTCATCTTCTGGAAGGAGTTGCGGAGGGAGTCCAGGTCGGTCTTGAGAAAGCCATTCTCCTTGTCCAGGTCTGCAATGACGCTCTTGTAGGACAGGGCCTCCTCCTGGGCTTTGGACGCGACCTCCTCGACCGTAAGAGCCCGCTCCCGCAGCATCATCGTCTCCTCCTCCGCCTTCCTCGAGGCCTCCCGAGCCTCAGCCAAAGCAGCCTCCTTCGCCTTCTTCTCCTCCCCGAGCGCTATGAGCTCTTTATAAGTCTTGAGGAGTTTCTCCTGCGACTCGAGGAGTTGATCCTTAAGGAGGGGGAGTTGCTCCCAGCCGCCTCTCGTGGCATGGATGAAACTAGACTTGATGCGGGAGGTCTCTTTCATATCCTGCGAACCAAGGATCGAACGGTTAGAGCACAAAACCGAAAGTCTCCATGAGGATTGAAGGTCGAAAAACACTTACGAAATAAGCCGGCCCGAGCCCGTTGTTGATAACGTCTGCGAGGAGCCCCACCACATGCTTCATCCAAAGGCGGAGCTCCTCGACGTGTTCCCACTTCTCCGCCTCCTTCCTATCGTCCAGGAAGATGTTAGGCTCGGACGGGTCGTGGGAAGCCCGGATGCGGATCCGATCGGGGCACCAGTGCTCCATCTCCCGGTCGGCCCGTGCCTTGACGCCGCGGATGAGGTCCTCGACGGTCTCGAGGGAGCCCCCATGGCGCAGGAACAGGTCGACGAGGCATGGGAACCGCCCGTCGTCGTCCACCGTCTTCCACGTCCCGTCCTTGGTCACCGACATCCCGATCTCATCCTCCTCGGAGGGAAAGTGGTCCTCCCATGCCCGACGCTCCCGGAGGAACCCTGGGGCGATCCCGTCCATGCCGTAGATCGTCCTCTTGATCTCGGACTCGGGGTCGGTGGGGGTGCGCATCATGCAGGCGAGCGCCACCACTCCATCCGCTCGCCCCGGCTCCGCCCGGATCGCGGCAGGTGCCCCCGGGAGGAGCCACGCTGGGGTCGGGGGGCCGTACACTGGCAAATCCTCTTCCTGCTCGCTGGGCGCTTGCGGCTCCGGCGGTACTGGCTGGGCCGGACCTTGGGGCGGGGGCTCGAGCAGTCCCTCCTCTTGGCCCCCCTGCTGCTGCTGTTGCTGCTGCTGCTGTTGTTGCTGATGCTGTTGCTGTTGTTGCGCCTCATGCTCCAGCGGCTCTCGCCTGTGGCCCTGCTCCTACGGCTGCCGCGCCGCCTCACGCTCCCGTTCTTCATCTTCCTCCCTCTTCTTCTTCAGCTCCTCGACGGCGCGGAGGCCGGCGGGCCAGGGAGTCGGTCCCGTGACGTGAGAGGTCGACGTTTCCTCCTCCATAGGGCGGGCGCCTCCAGTCGTTTCGTTACCATCAGATGTATCACTGATGGTGATGGGTTCCCCCTCGACCCCCAATCGAGGAGGCTCGGGGGCTCCCTCCGGCACTTGCGTTTGGGGCGCCTCACCACACGCCGACAGCGACATGGTGGGCTCGGAACGAGGCGGAGCACTCCCAGCGCCTACTAGAGGTTGGAAGTCGGAGGAGCCTACAAAATAAAGAATAAAGACCGGTAACTACGATGGTTAACGCAAGAGCATCACAGATCCCAAAAGTAAGCCACAAACCTGGCTCCTTGGAGGCGGCACCCGCTTTGAGCCTCTTCGCCATGGACGGCTGGGCCTGCTCGAGGGTCCGCTTTAGCCTGAGAAAAGAATGAAATGAGCGCGAAAAAGATCAGCATATGAGAAAAGGCGGGAAACAAAAGCCACGACTTCGAAAAGGCTTACCCCATAGGGAGAACAGCTCGCCTCCCGCCGCCCCGACCGGTGGGCCTCGAGCCACCCCGCGTCGGGGCTCCAGACCCCTCGAGGGTAGGCGCTGGCCCAGGCGCGTCAGTTCCCGCCTGGCGGGCGCCAGGACTGGCGCTCCTACGACCGGCCTCTCCTTTGTCGGAGGCCGCGGCGCGACCACGAGTCAATGGCCCCGTCGCCTGGGACCTAGCGTGGCCACCCGTCTTGGGCACGGGAGGAGGGCGCGGGGCGACCTGACCAGCCGCGGGCGCAGGAGGGGTGTCGGCGCGCGGACGGCGGGATCCGCCTGGACCCCCCGTCGGAACTTCCGTCCGAGGAGCGTCGACATCACCTCGAGATGGACCCTCGAGGATTCGGTCAAGGCGTGACGCCATCCCCTCGGAATCGTCGTTGTCGTCGTCGTCATCGTCATCATCGTTGGGGGATTCTTCCTCAGGCTCCCCCCTCTGCCTGGATTTGGCTCGACGCTCCTCTAACGCTTGACGGTCGAGATTCTTCTTCTTCTCCCCCTTCTTGGCAGAGTCCTTGGCGGACTTTAGCTTTTCGGTGGATTGGCGCCGTTTGTCGCGATCGACCTCGTCCTCCTTTACCGGAGGCCTCGAGGACCGGACGTCAATCCGTCCCTGTCGAAATAAAGGCAGACTTAGAAAGGAGAAAGAGAGGGAAAGAAAAGAAACCCAGAATCGAGGCTGCGCGCATGGAGAAAACATACCAGATCGATCGAGCCAACGTCTGGCCTCATGGGGAAGCCGTTAACATGCTCCGGCTGAAAATCGCCGACAATTGCAGCCCTGACTCGGGCCGCGACTTCATCATCCGCCGGAGCCTCGTTGGACATCCGACACGCCTCGAGGTCCCGAGATGAGACGCCAGGGCCCATCTCATCCATCCTCAACGGCCGAGACATCAAGGGGAGAACTCTCCGGTGATGGACGGCCGAGAGGACGAGGGCGGCGGTCAGGCCCTCCGAGCGCAGCTTCTTCATGGCGTCGAGGAGGGGGTCGAGCCGAGATTGATGAGCTTGGACGACGCCATATGTCCAGTCCGCTGGACGCTCCATGATCAGACGGCCCGAGTAGGAAGGCAGAAGGTTGTCGTCATTCCGAAGGTAAAACCTCTGGGAGTCCCAGCCAGCGTGGTTGGTCGATAACCCTACCGGGATGTACTCCCGCGGCCTGTCCGTCTTCCCCGTCTTCTGCACAAGGTTAAGGCATCCCGCCCGCACGGGCTTCCTTACGCCCGTGGTTCCGGTGGGGGCATGGAAAAGCTCGCCCCTGTAGAGGTGGAGCCACAGCTCCCAGTGCGGCATCATCCCCAAGTAGCCCTCACACACGGCGGCGAAGACCGCCGCGACGGTGATGGCGTTCGGGGAGAAGTGCTGGAGCTCCACCCCATAGTGGAAGCAGAGAGCCCGCATGAAGCGGCTAGGGGCGCACCCAGGCCATGGCGGTGGAACTTGGCGAACGACACCACGTAGCCCTCGGGCGGCTGGGGCTCCCTGTGATTCGCCGGCGGCGCGATCCACTCCGGCGACGATAACGAAGTACGGCGGCACAGCAGTCCCTCTTTCTCGAGCTCTAACAACCGGCGCTCCGTCATCGACGACGGGCGCCAGTCGTCGGCGGCGACGAGTCTTACAGGCATCACGACCGGAGGGACGGTGGATCCCCTACTGCTCGAGGGGTCGTGTGCGCGTGAGACGGCGAGAGAGCTAGGGAGGCAAGAAGGCTAAGGCAAGAGTGAAGACGGGAGGAGGAAGAAAGAACGGCGGCGGTGCCGTGGCGTATTTATAAGCCAAGATCCACCAACGGACAGATCCGAGAAATGAGGTAACGTCCCCCCATAAATGCGCTACCTAACAGTCTTTCCCCCTTCACAGGCCGGGCGCTCCGAATTCCACGCCGGTACAATGTCGTAACGTCACCCGCCTAAAAAGGTGCGCCCAACGGGCAAAAAAGGCGAACCGCCACGGCCACTTCCTTCCCTTGTAGGACAAGGGGCGTACCCGCGAAAAGCCTTGAGAGGTCGCAGGCTGGCCCACCGAAAGGGTTCGACAGCCGATCTCGAGCACTAGAGTCAGGGATCTCCAGCGAGCGGTCGAAGATCGAGGCCCGCCTCGAAGACTCGCTGGCGATGTCCAAGGTAGGGTCGAGACAGTCGAGAGGAATCCCCCCGACGGGAGGCATCGAGCCGCTGGACTCTATCGAATGAGACCGGTATCCCCGACCACGTCAACCCAGCTTTATGAGAACGCCTCCGGGCTACAGCTGACCCCCTCGAAAGGGGCACAGGTTCTCACTTGGACTGCCCGCTAGGAACTCAATCTGGGGTGGAAGACGCTCGCTCTATCGAGAGTATGTTGAAACCTCCTCGTAAGGCAAAGCCGATCAGAACCTTCCACCACTGGTGTCGACAGCGTTTCTGAGAATTTATCGAAATAACCCTCGAAGGAGTTAAAAACTCCCTCGAGGGCTCGGGGGCTACCCCCGCGGGGTCGCTCGCGCGCCCCCACGGAAGATCGACCGTAAAGGCAAAAGTCTCCACTCGAGCGCCAACACTCGAATGGAGACTCGGGGGCTACTGTCGAGGGTATCAACAAGGGGTACCCTCACCAAGGCATATAACAAGCTTATCCGTACGTAGGGGGAGGCCCTCGACTCGACGCTCCATCCGTGCGTATGCGCAGCCATCGACGGCCACAGCCTCGAAGACGGAAATAGCGTCGAGCGAATCAATCAGGCGTCGAGCTCTGGTTATCGTCGAATACGGAACAGGCTCACGCGAACCGGGAGGCGTCGAGCACAAGGACGCCGCCCGCCGCCTGACGCGCGCACGCGAGCCGGGGCATTAAATGCACCTGATGCTTCCCCACCTAACACACGGGTCACGGGAGGCGTGATAGGGAACAGGCATCCGTCCCATCGATCTTTTTGCAGCCTTCCCCACCAAACGGCCCAGGGCGTGTCAGGACGTGGGGAACAGAAATGGCACGTCTAATCAAGGCCCCCTCGAGGTATCCAGGGTCAGCGCTCCGACATCAGGACGTCGTACGGCGTCCGACCCTCGACTAAACATGGTTCCTTCCTGGGGACGGGTCAGACGTCGACTGGCCACGCCGCAACCACTCCACCGGATTTGCCGCCGAACCGTACGAGCATGCGACCGTTGAACCAGTACAAGACGGCGCACAGAGCCGAATGCAGGGGCACGCGTAATCATCACCAAGCTATTAAGATGGGACAGCTTGAAGCCATGCCGGTACGGGAGCCTCGAGTAGGTCAGCGCTCCATACTGCTATCAACTCCTATTCTGACACCTATACATGTACCCTGGGTCTCCCCTTGGAACTATAAAAGGAGGGACTCAGGAATAGAACGCAAGACACATCACCGCGCGATACTACGCCCATACGCAGTAGCACACATACTCTCCATACCACGCTTGTATTCGCCCCTGTACAAGCACTTAGGTGCAAGATAATACAAACTTCTCCCCCCCGCTGGACGTCGGGCCTTTTCTTGCCCGAACTAGGATAAATCTCTGTGTCTTCTTGCATCACCATCTGGGAAAGGGAGCACGCATACAAATTTACTTGTTGGTGTGACCCCCCGGGGGAAAACCACTGACACCGGAGTAAAAAGATATTAATTTTACAAATAAAGGAGAATTACCACTAATGGGCCCGGCGCCCAAGCAAGGCCCATGATGTGAGAAGAGGCTCATATGGCATGATAGAGGCCCAAGAGAGGCGCCCCAAGCTTCTCCCTTAAGTGGGCTCACATGAGAGATGATTGGAACGCCCAAGTTGATGTATAATAGCCCAATAGAGCAAATTGTGGAAGAATTAGTCCCACATCGCCTCTTCAGAAGAGATGTGAGGCTTTTCTATGCTATAAATAAAGAGGTAGACCCTCTCCCTAAGGGCACCATATTATGGAGATGTAGAGGCATCCCTCGAATGGATGACATCTCACCTCTAGAGAATTAAGACTAAACTTTCCAATGCAGTAGATTAGTTCTAGTTGAGAGTTAGGGAGAGCGGTGCTACACCCAGGTTCTAGAGGAGTCTTCGTGCTTCTGGAGGAGTCATCAGAGTTCTGGTATATCTTTGTATCTTTTCTTGTAAGACTTATGCTTTAATATATTTTATCTTCTCTATTTACTTTTATGCATTACATTTGATTGGTTAGTGTTGACACTTGCTAACACCACTTGAATACTAGGTTGTCTTCCCCAGCATGGCACTAGAGTGTACTATGGTATTTATACGCACATAGATAATCCGCAAGCACACGGATACCGTTGAAGCTTTTACCCGGTTAAAGGTTTTATCGTATCCACAGGGAAACGGGAGAACCAACTACGCTCTAACTTAACCAAGATAGATAAATAGGTGTGAATAGGAAAGATGGTAGAATCGAATAAGAACAATATTAAAGGTAAGATAACAGTGAGTGATAATATGGGAATAGAGAGTAGAGCAATTCTAGTATATGGGCGATGGTAGCAGAATATAGAGGATAACTATGGTTTCTCTACTTCAAAGGGGTATGTCTATGTCTGGGACGAACCACGTGATAAGAGTACACCACAAAGGATGCTTATCCATAGGCCGATAAACCCTACCCGTCCTGCTAACGAGAGGTGGACTACAGGGGACCAACGTAATTGTCACCTATGCGGCCTACCACACGATCCAGCTAGTTAGGGGATATCCACAAGTAATCTAGGTCTAAGCACCACGCTTACACCTATACTACAACTCTAACCTATAGGGTCCTATAGATTAGAAGTACTCAAAAGAGTTGTGAACCAGAACATACATGATTAGTAATTGCATAATGAATTAGAAGTAGATTACCAGAGTCATCCCATGAGCAAGCTTGATTAGAGCTTGATCATGGCGAAGTACAACCGGATGAAGAACCGACAGGCCGGCCTCTCCTCTAATCCTCCTTCGCTCTCCATCTCGCTACTATCTAGATCTACTCTAGTTTAGAGAAGAGAGGAGAGCTCTCATCTCTAAACCCTAGCTTTTGCTCTGTCTATGAATAATGAATAATGATCAAGGGGTGCCTCCTCCAGGGGCTAGGGGGTCTGGTTTTATAGTCCCCTCAAGTGAACCTGGGCCGTCGGATCAAACCGACATTAATTGAACGGTTATTCTTGATCCTTTAGGTCGGTGGAGCATAATCCGCGAGATTGAGCGTGATTGGCCGAAAAAGGTGGGCGGGCGCCCTAAGGACTTGGGCGGGCGCCCTGTCCCTGACTCCGTTCGGTCTCCGCTTCCTTCCCGTGGCTTCTGGAGTCTTCTAGATGTAAGATAATTGCGCGGCACGTTGATATCTCTATGTAATCCCGACGTGTGGGCCTTTCTTCCTTATTTCCTGATAACCCCCTGCAGAAATAGACAAACACCAAAACTCGTGGAATTCTGTCAGATAAAACCCTAAGTCTCGATGTTGATTTCATTTGGATCCCTTTCTTTGTTTATTTGATAGTTAAATTTGATACTTAAGGACCGTCAACAGTTAGTATAGTTGTTATACTTTAGCATCGGGTCTCCACCCGCATCGGGTGCTCTAGTTATTAATTGTGATTAGAGTAGTAATTTGTAGTAGAGACATAATGTCTAGACTATAGGTTACCTGAGATTGCAACTAGTTCTATGGATAGTTGTGGTAGCACCAGGTGGTGACAGCCCTGACGGTCGACGTATTCCAACACGTTTGGATTGGTGTTGTTGGACCGTAGTCTGAGCTTCCTAGTCCCCTTCTCATCTTTCCGTGACTAGTATTCTGATGTCCCGAAGTGTTATTGTGTGATTGCTTTACCTACCATGAATTAGTTATTATAGAACCCTAGTAACAGAGAAGTATTTAGGAACCTCAAACTCTCCCATTGTCCTCTCACTTTAGCTATCTACTCTTTTATCATAGAATTCTCCGGTGTGTGTCATATATGCATAAATCCTATCATCTATTATTTACCCCTACTGTAGTCTACTTGGTGTATTAGGTAGTAGATACATGATGGTGAACTATCAATATCTTTATCCATTGTTTCCTAGTGGTAAAATATAAATAACGATACCTAGAATACTCCGTGTAAAATGCTACAATGGTTTTCTATGCGCTTGCAGAATCCTTCATATTTTAACTGTGCATAAGAAATACCAACACATATCTATTTCCTTGAGCTAGTGCATACCTGGACCTCTCTTGCGAGTCTGAGTACATTCTTCATTCCAACCTTGGTTGGAGGCCATCTTTTGCACAAGAGCAGTGGCTTGAGTAATGGTAAGTGATAAGAATGCTCCTTCAGTAGCGGCATCCATAGTCTCACAGGTGTTGTTGGAGAGAGCCCATTATAAAACATTTGCATGAGTAGCCAATTCTACATTCCATGATGAGGACATTCTAGGATGTAATCTTGAAAGCGCTCCCAGACCTCTCGGATTGTCTCATCATTGTGTTGCTGAAAACTTGATATTTTCGTTCGCAGAGCATTTGTGTTGCCTACGGGGAAGAACTTAGCCAGGAAGTTGGTGGAACAGATCGCCCACATAGTGTTCTTGTCCTTGTTAGCATAGAACCACTGATTCACCCTTCCCATGAGTGAAAATGGGAAGAGACTGAGTAGTATGGCGTCTCTTGTAACTCCTTTGATAGTGAATGTGCTACATATCTCTAGGAAGTTCTGAAGATAAGCACTTGCATCTTCGTGCATCTTTCCACAAAACTGGCTTGACTGCACCATGTTGATCAGCATCGGCTTGAGCTCAAATGATCCATCCCCAACACTGACAGTCGGTCCAGTGCGGATGTTGTTAGTGGTGGGAGTAGAGAACTCACGAAGTGATTTCTCAACCATTGCTTCAAACTCTGGTGTCGAACTTCAAACAACTCTTGATTGATCTTCTGAATCAGTTGAAACTCCAAGCTCAGATGAAGATGATGATGATAATGACGGTGATGAGTGTACTTTCTTCAACTTAGCTCTATTTCTCTTCATTATTGCTTCTGGATTGTCAGTGTAATTATCTAGAAGATCAGATCTTTTCATACATCACCCTGCATAAGATACACCAATAGACAAAAGACAAGGGTGAGCCTGCATAAGCTAGAGATAATAATGGTGCCTCATGTGAGAGTGGTTTGCAAGTGATGTTTCTAAATCCTTTTGAATATCCATAACGTTCCTCGGCAACGACGCCAGAAATGCTTGTTGGCATTTCTTACGTCACTTACTAAGAGTAGAGTTTAAACCCTATCCCGGCACGGCGCCACAAATGCGAGTGGAGTAAAGACTCTATCTTTTGTGGCCAGGTTGTCATCCCCAGCATGACATAAGAAATACACTGGTGGTAGTAAATATGCAATGCTCTCTTAGAATGATGAATTTATAGAATAAGGTATCCGCAAGTGCATAGATATAACCATTGTAGCATTTCACCTAGGAAAGTTCCAAGTATCGTATTTATAATTCTACCCATGGGAAGGAAAGGAGAGGAGATAGATATCACTTGCATGTATTCTCTTGAGGGCAACCACAAATTATCTATCTAAGTTAATACAGGGGTAAGTCACTTGATATATATATATAGATATAGTACAGCATATTACGATTAGTGCAATTATACTTTGCAATCATATTGGGAGTAGGTTATATCTACACATATGGACAATACTCAGGAAAATCAGGAACAAAGCAATCATCTCCCTGTAATTTGTGTCTACAAAAACTACATTCGTAGGGTGGACTATAGTGGACTCAACGGGTATATCACCCTCGTGATCTACCACACGACTCAGAATATAGCATGCAAACGCAGGTAAACACAATATAGGCACCACGCCTACATAATGTCGACACCCACCCATCATACTAATGAGCAAGCGCTATATGAACATATATTTGAATATAAGTCTAAACCAGCTATGCAAGCATATAATCATAATAGACTAAGAACAATATAATTAAGAATATAAGCAAATAGAGCAAAGTCATATCCAATATAAGAGAATAGAGCAAAGTCATATTCTACTATAAGATGAAATAATATATATATATATAATGATGAACTAGAACAAAGTAGGAGAAACATTACAAGAATTACCGAGTATCTCTTCGACAGATCTGGAAACCAAGCAACGCTTGCCTCCAACTAGATCTATTCTATGTAGCTATGCCTCCAACTAGATTAGAGATCCTCTAAGTCAGTTTAGGCCATGATCTGTGGCCTCTCTTTTGATTGGACAGGGAGAGGGCAGGCGCCTCCCTTGGCCGCCCTGGCTCGGAGTCCAGTCGTGTTCCTCTTCGTTCTGGTGGCTTCCCGACTCTTCTAGATCCTTCTTTTGTATATGTGGCATAGATATCTCTTTTCTCTCTATGTAATCATGACATGTGGGCCTCCAAAGGTCCTTTCCTGATAACCCCCTGTAGAAACAGACATTCACCAAAACCTATGGAAATCTGTTAGTTGAAACCCTATTTTATTGTTGGTGACTATTTCTTGCCCTTATTCCATTCTCTTGTTGATATAAAATTGATATTTATCTACCGTCAACACTTTCCCAAGAGTGAGAATGGGAAAAGGCAAAGTAATATAACATCTCTGGGGTCGTCCTTGATAGTCAAAGTGCTGCAGATCTCCAGGAAGTGTTGGAGATGAGCACTAGCATCTTCATGGGCCTTCCCGCAGAATTGGCTTGCTTGCACCATGTTGATTAGCACAAGCTTGAGCTCAAATGACCCATTAATGTCCACAGCTGGTCCAGTATGGATTTTGGCCGTAGTGGGAGCTGAGAACTCACGAAGTGACTTGTCAGCCATGGCTTCAATCACTGGTATCAAACTTTGAGTAGGTTGATGTTTTGACTCAGAAGGATTGGTAAGCTGAGATGTTGATGATGTTGATTAGTTCCTTCTAAACCTAGCCTTTGTCTTCCTGATCAATGTCTCTGGATTATCAATGAAGTTATCTGGGAGATCAAACCTGTTCATACATTACCCTGCATATGATAAAAATAGACAAAAAGACAAGGGTAAAGCTGCATGAGTGAGATGGGTGGATGGTGCTCAATCCATGAGTCCATGCAGTGATGCTCATTATCCTTTATTGCTTTCACCTTTCCCGGCATCGGCACCAAAAATTCTTGTTGACACTTCTCAACGCAACTACTAAAAATAGTCTCTTAAACCTATCCCTAGCAACGGTGTCAAAATTACTTAACATCACATAAGCTAGGTTGTCATCCCTAACATGATGTAGAAGTGCTGGTATTAAATCTATATGCTTTTCTAGGAATAAATAAATAAATAAATAAAGGATCCATAAGTGCACAGATAATACTGATGTAGCATTTTAACCAGGAGTATTCAAGGTATTGTTTTTTATATTTTTACCACTGGGAAGAGACTTGCAATGCATAATAAGCAATGGGCACTGCATGTAATCATGGACACCTTAACCATGTATTTATCTATCTCTCATGTAGGGTAAGTGTCACATAAGCTAAATATATGAATATGAATAATAAGTGATAGATGATAAATAATAATTCATAGCCACAAGATAAACATGATAATCATCTCAATTAGATTACTTTAAGTCTATAGCACTAGCATGGTATTAGGACAATCTACAATAATAAATCCAAAGTATTCTAACTATACTGTCAAAGCATACTTTGATTAGTTCAAGTACACCTAGCATCATCACTAGAAAAGGTTATATCTATCCATAGTGATATTAGCAAGAAAGACCATGAACATAGCAAGAACTTCCCTGTAATAAAGGTGGTCTACAATCCTTATAATCAGGAGAAGGAATCCAAATGACTCAACAGGACTGTCACTCCCGTGATCTACCTCAAGCTCTGGACTATAAGG
The DNA here is from genome assembly GCF_000003195.3 of Sorghum bicolor. Taxonomy (NCBI): domain Eukaryota; kingdom Viridiplantae; phylum Streptophyta; class Magnoliopsida; order Poales; family Poaceae; genus Sorghum; species Sorghum bicolor. The sequence goes on from NC_012875.2 coordinate 26,900,845, forward strand.
GGTAATTGTAGATAAATACGGTCTAGGCACCACACCTACACAATATTTACCACTTACCCATCGATCTAATGAGTAAGCGCTATACGATCCTATGCATAAACATAATTTTAATCTAACTTCACTAAGCATATAATCAAGGTAAACTAATAACAATATAACTAAGAACATAAGCAAATAGAATAAAGTCAATTTTGATATAATCAAATAGATCAAAGTCATAATCATGGTACCAAGAACTAATATAAATATAACAAAGAGAATAAGAGTTTACCAAGAACAGAAAACAGATCCGGACTCCAAGATTAACTTGACTCCTTCTAGATCTATTCCTATGTAGCTATGCTAAAGAACTATAGAGATCTAATTGAGATGCTGGCTAAGAATCCTATAGATACAGATCCATATGAGGGACCCCTCTCTGTCTACTTCGTCTCTTGATCTTCTCAGAGAATAATTATGAACTCCTCCTCCAGGGGGGATAAGGGTCTTTATTTATAGCCCCCTAGGAAGCACCACAGCCCTTGGATCAAACTGACTTAAACAAGCGCTTAAGATTAATCCTCAAAGTCGGTGGAGGCAGGATCCGCGAGGTTCAACCTGATTGGTTGAACCCCCCGGGCTGTAACAGAACCGACCAAATTATAAGAGATTAAGCCTAATAGTGACCATTTGCATAGTCAAACCATCAGGCTTAAGCCCATATAATCCTGGTAGTCCGTGAAATCTCGAAGGATTTCAAACCACACATCATACAATAGCCAAGATCGTAATAAGTTTAGCGGTCGCCATCCACAAATACATTCAGATTACAACATTTATAAAATACATTGGAGTACTTAAAGTTATTACAAACCGAGTTCTTCAAGTAGCGGAAGCTTCATAGTTCGAAAATACAACACACACACATAGTCTAATACAGTGCCATAGTTCGGTCATTCCCACAAAAGCAAAAGAGAAGACGGAGTGACCATCGCCCTTGGTCTAGTCATCACCCATGGCGGGGTACAGACAGAGGATGAAATAACCATAGTACATTTGACCATCTGCAAAACAACATGGGAGTAGAACCCTGAGTACGAGAAGGTACTCAGATAGACTTACCCGACATAAATTAAAATAAAGACTCTTCAAGGATCATGAAGGCTATATAGTGGAGTAGCTGACGACCATTTTGCAAAACCGCAGGATCCTATTATCATAACCTACATAAATCTTTCTTCTTTTAATTTGCTCAACTTGAAGGTATCATTACCTATTATCTAGGTTTTGCACCTGCACTATTACAAGCAATCATAAAGATATGATAGTACCTCATCATAGCATTTCTTAAAACCATTCATCATTATAACCCAAGTGTTCCTTAGTCCTTACTACGAGGACAGGGCTCATGTCAAGTGCTCACTATCCAGGAGCGATGGCGATTCGAATCGATATCTAACCAGCTGGCGAGGTATTCCCCACACAAACCACACTCACTGATCAAGTGAGCTACAGATCACCGTATTACACTATCCAGGACCAATTCACGGGTTCGGCAGGCACTGCTAGTACCCGAGGACCGTTCCGGCGACCGAGGTATCCAAGGTATACCAAGGTTGCGCGCCGCATCCTCGTCATTCTCCTCAACCATCACCAATACAGCGCATGGCGGCTCGATTCCCGGCCCGGATAGTGTTCAGGCTTCGCGGTCGGAACGACTTATCCTTCCAGCTAAGTGTGGGGCATGCGTTCAACATGACAAGAGGGCCGTCAACGATCGGTCCTTAATCGACGCATGCAGGGGCACTATAGTTGTTGATATTTGGGAACGCAATAAGGAATTGATCCGCAAGCGCACGGATATCGGTGAGCACTTCACCCGGGAAATTATCCAGAGTATCGTATTTATTTTTTTACCACTAGGAGAAAGAGTGCATCTGACTAACCGGTCTATTACTACTAACCTTTAGGCACAAAGAATGTCTTTCGATGTTAGTGATAAATAGAGAAGACTGCAACCGTAGTCTCCTTCTAACCTTGGTAAGGATGATCTACTGTTCTAATGGGGAGGCTAACGGAATCTAGACACCACAAAGGATGTTCAACCCGCACCTATAAACCCTATTCTTCCTGCTAACGAGATGTGATCTACAAAGGTAGCTCGGAATTGTCACGTTCCTCACTACTACCACGGTCCAGCTAGTCAGGGAATATCTATGAGTACCCCAGCCTAAACACCACGTTTACGCCAGTGATGATTACTCTAAACTCTACGCGAAGAGATTAAAGTAAACTCATAAACCATAAGAACAATAAAACAAGAACTTACTAGAATTTAGAAGTCGAATTACTGAAGAATCCTAGGAGCAAGCTTCGGGTTAAGAGAACTTGATCCCGCAGGTACAAGCTTGGAGTAGACACCGATAGGCCGGGCTTCCTCCACTCTACACCTCCACTCTATCTCTCTCAATCTAGTAGAAACTAGAAGATCTATTTCTACCTTACATTGATTGCTAAGCCTAAAAAGAAATATTAATTAGAGAAGAGGTTTTCCTTCGAGGGCACCCCTCAGTCTCTATGATAATTTCTTCATGTCTTCTCCAGGGGCCAGGGGGCCTTGCTTATATAGTCCTCCCCTTCTATGCGTTTTTGGGTCGATAGACGAGGTGGTAATATGTTTTTCTTGATCCAATAGGTCGGTGGAATATCCCGAGCGAAAGAGTCCTGATTTGGCTCCAACAGGGGGGCGGGCGCCCAGGCTACCAGGGCGGGCGCCCTGGGCCTGGCCCAGTTTCGCCTCCGCTTCGGTCTCGTGGCTTCTGGAGTCTTCTAGATGATGAAAAATTACGCGATGCGTTGATATCTCTATGTAATCCCGACATGTGGGCCATTCTTCCTTATTTCCTGATAACCCCCTGCAGAAACAGATAAACAACAAAACTCGTGAAATTCTGTCAGATCAAACCCAAATTCTAGGTGATGGTTGCATATTGGTCCTTTCTCTTGTTTATTTGATAATTAAAATTGATACTTAAGAACCGTCAACAAATACCCCCATACTTAGGCTTTTACTCGTCCTCGAGAAAAGGATGGTTAAGAAAAATATCTGAGGTAAACATTTAAAAACATTCTTTATATAATTGCAGGGTGTTAAAAATTCACTGTGTACCATAGTCAGGGATGTATATGGTTAAGAGTAAAGATCCTTTCTTCTCAATCCTGCCACTTGGAGCTTTTGTATATTTTTGAAAGAAAGTTAGCATACCTTTTTATCCTCATAGGTTCTCTTAGATCACTCATTATCTTTTATATATATCTCACTGAGGCTGTTTTATTTTGCAAAAATTCTCAAGCATACTTACTTTGCATTTATTGCCTGATCAAAACGGGATCCGAGGAGGGGAATGTCATACTCTTAGATCAAAGACTTTGGAAATTAAAAACTTTGTCAACTCTTGCTGGCATATTGCTTATTAGAGGGACCATGGGCTATCATTTTTTTTAAGTGGATACTGAGGTACCCCTAATTCTACTGCCGGACACTTATCCATTTTTCTGCGAGGTTGTCGAGCACTTGCTCCTTTTTATTTCCTCGAAATATTTCTATTTTTGCATAGCCCATGCCTCTAATGCAATAATACTTCGGAAGAGTGAATCTTACTGAAATAATATATTGATCTTAGGAGCATGATAAATCTCTCAACAAGGGTCTAACTCATTTTGAACAAACTCAATACAGAGCAGATAGCTTTTATAATCATAATTAATATTTTCAGTTTTATCAGGCATATAAAACACTGAGGATGGTAGCTAGAAATTTGAATATTTTGAAATAAATTCTCCAAGCAACAATGATATCAAGAATAAGAAACTCATACTCTATCATCACATATTCCAATTGACTTAAGTAACACAGGGTTTTAAAATGATTTTTTAATAATTGCAAGTTTTTAGGAAATATCACAGACTGAGATTAATCATGATTAGAAATATTTTAATCCTTTTATTTTATCATGTCGGAAACAGTAATCTGCATAATCCAGAATAAATGTATGTGTAAAGTAAAGTGTGCAAAGTGTGTACCTGAATTGAGGAGTGGTGTAGTCGGAGTGTGTTTGGCATGTCGAGGGATCTCCCCCATACTTGTTTTCTGCTTTCTTGCACAAAAATAAAGTGGAGACACACAAGACATAATAATAATAATAATACTCTTTATTAATCTTGAGGCATTTATTACAAAAGACTGATGGCAAACTGATGATAATAGCAAACTGATGATAATTGCAAACCTAAACCGAATTTAAAGATAAATGACTAAGATGCATTGCCTCAAGGTCTAATCTAGATAACTTAGCGGCGCTCTAATTCCTTGATCTTCTTGTTGGCACTGGCAAGATCCTGCCTAAGGCCTAGTATAACGGTGTTGTGGTTAGAGAGCTTCCTAGTGAGGGAATTAATCGAGGACTGGAGGCCTATGATAACTCTATCTAGCCTGCGAACTTCCTCATCAATATCCATTATAGTCTTGCGACGCTTGGGAGGTGTCTCAAAAGCATTGAGAGAGTGCTTCGGGGCTGCCTTTCGAGGGACGAAACGGACTTTGGCTGCTCTAATCCCTTCAAAGTAAGGCCTTTCCTCCTCTGTAGTGTAGCGAATACTGCTGATCTCGCCGCTCCGGTTGGTCTTGACTCCAACGACCCTCTCATTGGGTCTAGGTGGAAGGATCCTTGTGCCGATTGGCACCTTGATAGTGGTCTTCGTCTTGGATGATGATCCTTTAAGGAGTAGGGGTTGTGGTGGTGCGGTGAGAACTGGTTGAGCATGGTAAGATTGGGCGGAGCTGCGTTGGCGTAATGGCATGGCTTCTAGCTGACGCTCTGTGTTGGCCGGGACGAGAGCACGGGCATCGGGGTCTTCCATAGGCTCTATGTTGAGGTTGAAGGGGACGACTTCCCAATCATCGTGGTACTTCTCGGCCATTGGAGTAGCAAGGAACTAATAAAATTTTAATTGAAGGAGAGCTAATCAAGCTCTAATTGAAGGAGAGAAAGCTCGGTGGCTTGGTGTTTGAAAACTGAGGTCAGGGGTCTGTTTATATAGGGGTCAAAAGCGTGACTCTATGGGTTGTTCGGGTTACTCCCGTCAATGTGCGTGCAAAACTTTCCATCCGAGGGATTATTCGGATCACCCTAAGTGCATTTTCCATAACAGAGAAAGTCGGGACCGAGAGGGAACAGGGGCTGGGCGCCCGCCCACTTGACCTGGGCGCCCGCTCTCTCTCTGGCCCCTCTGTGGGCCCACTTCTCCGAGCGTGTTTCTAGATGTGAAATTATTTAGAAAAATATATATATGACCCAAAACCATCAGACCAAAAGTGTCGGGCTCTAATTCTCCATGGGAAGGTAAAAATGGACTACGTCTATTTCTTCAAATTCCTCATTGGGCTCTAAAAATAATTTAAGACGTTGACCATTTACCTTGAATAACGTACCTTCGCTGTTTTGAAGTGTGATAGCTCCGTGGGATGATGAATTGATTACCTTGAATGGTCCTTCCCATTTGCTCCGGAGTTTTCCATGCCCGAAAAGCTTCACCCTGGAATTAAAAAGTAATACCTTATCTCCGGGTGTGAACTCCTTCTTCTTGATTCTCTTGTCATGCCACCTTTTGACTCTTTCTTTGTAGATTTTTGAATTGTGATATGCCTTCTCTCGCCATTCTTCCAATTCTGATAGTTGCATTCTTCTATAATCTCCAGCAACATCCAGGTCCATATTCCATCTCTTTATGGCCCAGTGTGCTTTGAACTCTAGTTCAACAGGTAGATGGCAAGTCTTCCCGTACACCAATTGGTATGGAGACATTCCAATTGGGGTCTTGTATGCTGTCCGGTATGCCCAGAGTGCATCGGGTAACTTGTCTTTCCACGCTGTTCCCATTTCATTTACTATCTTCTGAAGAATATTCTTGATTTGTTTGTTGGAAGTCTCTGCTTGGCCACTTGTCTGAGGATGATAAGCGGTAGCGATGTTGTGACGGATTCCATGTCTTGATAGATATTGCTTGAAGCGTTTGTCGATGAAGTGTGCTCCTCCATCACTTATCACTACTCTAGGCACTCCAAATCTTGGAAATATAATTTCTTCAAACATCCTCTTTGAACTGACGTTGTCGGCATGCTTGCAAGATAATGCTTCTACCCACTTGGAGACATAGTCAACTACCACCAAGATGTACTCACACTTCTTTGATGGAGGAAATGGACCCATGTAGTCTATTCCCCAGACATCAAAGAGCTCAATCTGAAGGTTGTTGGTGAGTGGCATTGCATCCCTTGTATTTATGTTTCCGTGCCTTTGACATGGCCCACATATTCTGATATATTGTTTCGTGTCTTCATACATTGTAGGCCAATAGAATCCACACTGCCAGATCTTTGAATGTGTACGGAATGCTCCATAGTGACCTCCATATGGTGATGAATGACATCTGTCGATGATCTTCCATCCTTCCTCAGTGGTCACACATCTCCTGAGTAAGCCATCAGAGCATACTCGGAAGAGGTATGGCTCATCCCATATATGTGAACGACTTTCTTGAATAAGCTTCTTCTTGTTTGCTCTTGGTGGTACATACCCTGAAACCATAAAATTAACAATATCTGCATACCAGGGGTCAGACCTATTAATCCCGTAGAGCATGTCGTCCCGGAGTGAATCATTGATGGGGGTTTCCTGTGGACTCTTAAAATACATTCTAGACAAGTGATCAGCAACAAAATTTTCTACTCCCTTTTTATCTTTTATTTCTATGTCAAATTCTTGGAGTAATAAAATCCATCTAATCAGGCGAGGTTTAGCATCTTTTTTAGTGAGCAAATATTTTAGTGCAGCATGATCAGTGTAAACAATTATTTTAGCTCCAACTAAATAAGATCTAAATTTATCTATGGCAAAGACAACAGCCAGAAGCGCTTTTTCAGTGGTTGCATAATTAAGTTGAGCTCCTGTCAGAGTTTTACTGGCATAAGCAATTGCATGATGCTTTTTATTTTTAGTTTGTCCCAATACTGCCCCACAGCATAATCACTAGCATCACACATAATTTCAAAAGGCAACGACCAATCAGGGGGTTGAATGATTGGTGCAGAGATGAGTGCTTTCTTTAATAAATTGAAAGATGTTAGACATGCATCATCAAATTCGAAAGGAGCATCCTTGGCTAGCAAAAGAGTAAGTGGTCTAGCAATAAATGAAAAATCTTTTATGAATCTACGATAAAAACGAGCATGGCCAAGAAAGCTTCGAATTCCTTTTATATTCACAGGTGGAGGTAGTTGTTCAATTACTTCAATTTTAGCTTTGTCTACCTCAATACCTCTTTCAGACACTAAGTGTCCCAGCACTATTCCTTCCCTAACCATAAAATGACATTTTTCCCAATTAAGGATTAAGTGCTTTTCTTCACATCTTTGCAAAACCTTGTCTAAGTTTTCAAGACAACTATCAAAAGTTTTTCCATAAATAGAGAAATCATCCATGAAAACTTCCATAATCTCTTCAATCATATCAGAAAATATAGACATCATGCATCTTTGAAAAGAAGCTGGTGCATTACATAACCCAAAAGACATTCTACGGTAAGCATAAGTTCCATATGGGCATGTAAAAGTGGTTTTGCTTTGATCATCGGGATGGATCGGGATTTGGTGATATCCTGAGTATCCATCTAAGAAACAGAAGAACGAATGGTTTGCTAACCGCTCTAGCATCTCATCTATAAAAGGTAAAGGAAAGTGATCCTTTCTCGTGGCTTTATTTAGTTTTCTATAGTCTATGCACATCCGCCATCCTGTGACGGTGCGTTGCGGAATTAGCTCATTCTTTTCATTCATAATAACTGTCATGCCTCCCTTTTTGGGCACAACTTGTACTGGGCTCACCCACTCACTGTGCGGCACAGGATATATAATCCCTGCATGCAGCAACTTTATAACTTCCTTTTTAACTACCTCTCTCATAGTGTTGTTAAGTCTACGTTGGGGTTCTCGAGAGGGTGTAACAGAAGGATCTGTTGGAATACTATGTGTACAAATCATAGGACTGATTCCTGTAAGATCTTGAAGTGAATAGCCAAAAACCGAGTGATGTTTCTCAAGGATGGTCATTAATCGCAGAGTTTGATCCTGAGTGAGTTTATCGCTAATGATCACAGGGAACTCTGGATTATTGTTTAGGAAAGCATAGGTAAGACCGGGTGGTAAAGTTTTAAGTTCTATGGGGGGTCTAGGTGTTTCTGCAAACTCATCTAAGGGTTCAGGCTCGGAAGGTTCGTCTTCTTCTTCTGTGAAGAAAGGAGTTTCGTCTTCTAAGTCTGGTTCATCTAAAAGCTCTAGAGATGCAGCCTTTACTTCTTCCATAGGATCAGGCAAAAGATATGACTCGGCCTTATTATTTAAGGAGTGTGAAATTATTATTGGGAATTTAAAAGTTTTTCCAAAAGAAATGTGTAGCTTTCCAGTATGACCTTCATAAAGGTGTCTTCTAAAAGGTTGTCCTATCAACAGGTCGAAGTCCCATGTATCAAAGATATAGCAGTTCAAATGAACCATGGAGCCTTCTACCGTAAGAGGTAGGATATTAATAATTCCAAGACTGGGGACTAATCGTCCCGAAGATTCCTTTATGACCTTTGTTGTGGGGGTTAAGATAAGATTTTTAAATAGTTTAAGTGCAAAGGATTCAGACATAATGTTGATCCCCACAACAGGATTATAGAGAGCATTAAATCGATCAGAATTATAAGCACAGCGTATAGTTATAGAGGGTGTGTCCAAACGGATCACATCAGAGGAAAGCTCTGATTCCTCCAACCATTCGCTACTCATTACTGAGATAAGCTCTCTCAATTGATATTCACTTGGCAAATAAATGCTAAATTGGCCGTTTTGGGGTTTGTCAATAGAATGGTAGTTTGAAATATTTCCAAAATCGGCAAAAAGATCGGATTCTATATCCAGCATGAAGTCCGGTGGTGGAATTTCTTCCTCTTGTGGCTCAGAACTTGGGATAGCTAAAGTAGATGAAGAATTTGGCAGAGTGTCTATTTCAGCTTCGTAGGTTTCATCATGAAGGGTATTATCCATCTCAGCTTCTAGGATTCTATCTAGGATCACTCTAGCTTCATCAGCAGGGATGCGAAAGAAAGAACCTCTAGACATTGTGTGTAGCATTTGTTTGTGATTTTTCTGAAAACCTCGAAAAAAGTGAAATAAAAGAACAGGGTCTTCAAGATTAAGGTTTGGACCAGATTCTAAAAGGTCAGAAAAACGTTTCCAGGATTTCCCCAAAGTTTCATTATCTTTTTGTTTAAAAGATAGGACTTCGAGTCTAAGGTCGGCTATATGGTCAAGGGAATAGAAATCTAGACAAAAGTTGGCTCGTAAAACTCCCCATTCACCTTGTTGTTGACTTACCTTCTGACTGTACCATTGTCTAGCTTCTCCCCTTAAAGAAAAAGGAAAAAGCTTCCAACGTAAAGTTTTATCAGAAATGCCTTCAATGCGAAGACAATCACATGTTTGCTCAAAATCTCTAATATGAAGGTAAGGGTTTTCGTCTTCCTTTCCCGAAAAAGATAGGTTTTGAATCATGGCAATCAACCTAGAACTTAACTTATACTGGGATGTTTGGATAGGCTGTGATGACTCCCATGGTAGAAGGTCAGTTGCTAAAGGGATTGCAGATTCATGGATCGATTTAGAATTTTGGTTTTCCATAAGGTAAGAGTAAAGAAAAATAAATAAAGAATATAAAAGATAAGAAAAGATAAAAGTATAGATACAAGCTAGTAGCAAGACACAGGTTATCTCAGCAACCGTCTTTCTCCCCGGCAACGGCGCCAGAAATGCTTGTTGATATTTGGGAACGCAATAAGGAATTGATCCGCAAGCGCACGGATATCGGTGAGCACTTCACCTGAGAAATTATCCAGAGTATCGTATTTATTTTTTTACCACTAGGAGAAAGAGTGCATCTGACTAACCGGTCTATTACTACTAACCTTTAGGCACAAAGAATGTCTTTCGATGTGAGTGATAAATAGAGAAGACTGCAACCGTAGTCTCCTTCTAACCTTGGTAAGGATGATCTACTGTTCTAATGGGGAGGCTAACGGAATCTAGACACCACAAAGGATGTTCAACCCGCACCTATAAACCATATCCTTCCTGCTAACGAGATGTGATCTACAAAGGTAGCTCGGAATTGTCACGTTCCTCACTACTACCACGGTCCAGCTAGTCAAGGAATATCTATGAGTACCCCAGCCTAAACACCACGTTTACGCCAGTAATGATTACTCTAAACTCTACGCGAAGAGATTAAAGAAAACTCATAAACCATAAGAACAATAAAACAAGAACTTACTAGAATTTAGAAGTCGAATTACTGAAGAATCCTAGGAGCAAGCTTCGGGTTAGGAGAACTTGATCCCGCAGGTACAAGCTTGGAGTAGACACCGACAGGCCGGGCTTCCTCCACTCTACACCTCCACTCTATCTCTCTCAATCTAGTAGAAACAAGAAGATCTATTTCTACCTTACATTGATTGCTAAGCCTAAAAAGAAATATTAATTAGAGAAGAGGTTTTCCTTCGAGGGCACCCCTCAGTCTCTATGATAATTTCTTCATGTCTTCTCCACGGGCCAGGGGGCCTTGCTTATATAGTCCTCCCCTTCTATGCATTTTTGGGTCGATAGGCGAGGTGGTACTATGTTTTTCTTGATCCAATAGGTCGGTGGAATATCTCGAGCGAAAGAGTCCTGATTTAGCTCCAACAGGGGGGCGGGCGCCCAGGCTACCAAGGCGGGCGCCCTGGGCCTGGCCCAGTTTCGCCTCCGCTTCGGTCTCGTGGCTTCTGGAGTCTTCTAGATGATGAAAAATTATGCGATGCATTGATATCTCTATGTAATCCCGACATGTGGGCCTTTCTTCCTTATTTCCTGATAACCCCCTGCAGAAACAGATAAACAACAAAACTCGTGGAATTCTGTCAGATCAAACCCTAATTCTAGGTGATGGTTGCATATTGGTCCTTTCTCTTGTTTATTTGATAATTAAAATTGATACTTAAGAACCGTCAACAATAGTCACCCACCATAAGACCCTGCCCGGTCTCCAATTCTATTCCCACTTGGTTACTCTTTTCCCAAAGAAATCACTGCTTGAATAAACAGGCATCCACCTATATCTCGTAGGTGACAGGAAATCACCCGACTTCTACCGGGGCTAAGCAAGCTAAGCATAGACTTCGCACCTATCTACATAGGACAAGGTAGATAAACGAGGGGTGATATCAAGGAGTACCAATGCACCAACAGTATCAACCAACTCCTATCACTTAAATGCAATATAGTAGAACAAGCATAGTATATCCTGTAAGTTAGCGAGAAATAGGGAGACTTAGAATGCTCCGGGGCTTGCCTTTCTCAAACGTGCTGGGCCGGTGATCCGGACACTCCTGTAGCTCTTCTCTGGGTTCCTGGGTTTCTGGAGGCTCCTGCTCCTGAATCTCCTCTGGCTCCTCGGGTCCCACTTCGTTCTCCTGCGAGCCTGTATGATGCATGTGTGCTCATGAGTAGAGTGCGAGATGCCCGAGTGGATGCTTGTATGAGAAGGTACCAAAGGATCATGACATGATGCATAGGCGATTTAATTGGTCATGCTCTTTACAAGGTAGTCAACATCATCTAAGAGTAGGCAATCGAATTAAACATCTATTGCATTCTCTTCTACAAATATTTTTCAAGTGTAACCAGCAACCCATAAGTTGCTTCAAAGATACACCAAACCCATTCTTTATTCTATTCAACCTTTATATAACAATCATCAATTATTTATTCATTTCTAGGCCCATCAAAATTTGCATGCAGTTCTGTTCATCAATAAATCCTACAAAAATTACAGGAGACTACCAGTCAAGCATAAAGTCTACTATAAATTTTTCATAATTTTTGAATACTTATTTTGAGCTACAAAAATCACAAGATTAATTAATAAGAACAATTATAATTACTCTACTGTGGTATAAGTGTCAAACAGCAGATTTCATATTTTTACAATTTGTCTAATATCATAAGAAACACCCACAAAAATTTCCAGATTAATTGCATGATCCAATTAATTACTAAAAATCATAAACCACTGCCATGCAAGCATTTAAATCACTATAAATTCATTTATACACCAAATAATATGTACCAATAGTTTCCCAGTGAGTTAACATACATGCAGAGCCAACAAATCAAGTTTCACATTTTTCTGAGCTATACTTTAATTACTGTGCATTTTCCAAGTTTAGCAAAAACATGGATTAAATATATTCATACAGAAAAGTTACTCAAACATGACATGCAAACATACCATGCTATAGATCTGGAAACAGGGAACACACCAAAGTTTATTTCACAATTTTTAGAGCTATAATCCTCAAGATATGGATTTTTTAATATTTAACCCATTTTCTTGAAAAACCTTTAAAACGGAAAAACAACTTAAAATGCTAAGCGCACCCGGATTCAAACCCTTGGAATCACTGACAGGCGGGACACGCGAGTCAGATGACCCCACTTGTCATCCACCCCACGACTCTGCGGCCAAGGATCGGCAGGAATCTCGCCGCCGGTGAGGTTTCCGGCGACACCGGGAACACCTACGGCTTCGCGAACACAAGACGAGTCCAACCGTGCCCTTTTTGGCATCGGACGAGCACCAGAACTACCTCGCCGTCGTGAATGGCGGGCACGGCGGCGCTGCTCGCCGTGGTCCGGCCGTTTCGCGGCGGTAGAGCGTAAGCTAGCGACGGGGAAAGGTGCGCAAAGCCAAGGCGAATCTAACGCACCTACGAATGCAAGCAAAGACAGAGAGGAGAGGGAGAACCGCGCGAGCCGAGAGGTCGCCAGAGCTCCGACTCACTCCGGTGAGCTCTATCGGGCACGCGGGGCTCACAGAGCGCGGATGAGCGCGAGCACGCGACGCGGAAGGACGAGGCGGAGCCGATGGTGGTCGCGGAGAGGAAGAAGAGGGCCGGAGCTGGCCGGGAGAGGAGCTCCAAGCCGTCGGCGACTATGGCGTGCGGCGGAGCAGCGGCTGCTGCGCGCGAGCGAGCGGAGGGGCGAGAGCGCGAGTGGAGGAGCGCAAATGGCAGCGGGGGCAGCGGCGGACGCGGCCGGGGGCTCCTGGTGGCCGACCAGGGCGTCTCCACGCTGCCGCATGCCCGCCACGCGGCGGCCAGGCTCTGCCGGCGCGCCACGGCGGCACGGCGCGGCCGTCCGCGCGCGGACGCGGCGCGGGCGCGAGGAAGGGGAGAGCGCGGGCGGGCCGAGCCGGCTTCGGCCAGCGGGCCAGAAGTGAGGCCGCGGCCTGCTAGCGCCCCCTTTCCCTTTTTCTTTTTTTTAATTTCTTTTCTCAAGTTCTTTTCCAAATGCATCTTGACCATTAAAAAATCATTTTCACCTTTTGCTCCCAAAAACAAAGTTGTTCCAAAATAAAAACCCTACAACTTTGTTTTAATAAGCAAGACCAAATTCCCAACAGAATTTGAATTACAAATTAAAACTAGTTCTAGGTTTTCAAATAAATTCAATTTGGGGATTTTTGTATAAATTCCATTTCTCAAATTCTATAGCTCCAAAAATTGCACAAAAATATTCTTAATTCTTCTTACACATAAATCAACCTAGTTTGAATATTTCACATTTTTAGAAGCAAGCATCATATTTTTAGCATAATTAAAACACATGAAATAAAGCACATAAAATCATGTTTTGGGATGAATGACATGCTCATGATGCTATGCTTGATGGAAAATGCTTATGCATTGCTTTGATAAGGCTAAGTGCATGCTTAACACCTAGGGTGTTACACGGGCGACCACCCCAGACAAGTTGGGGCGCCTACCCCTGCCCTATGGCAGGTGAGCCCCACCTTTCAGGTGGTGTCATCCCGAGTCTTCTGGAGTATTCCTAGGTTGACGCTCGAGTCTTCTCTCTATGTAAATCTGACATGTGGACCACCTTTTGTTCTTATTTTGATAACCCCCTGCAGAAATAGATAATCACCAAAACTTATGGAATTCTATTAGTGATAACCCCTATAGCTAGATATTATTCTGATTTTAGTCCCTTCTCATGCTATTTTGATGGTTAAAAAGAGTACTTATCTACCGTCAATAGGTACCACGTTAGAACAATATCTACACAACTTACCATACATTAGAGGAACACTAACGAAGGAGTTTTCTCTATATTGCTCATATCTCACTATCTTGTCTTGCAAGCCTAGGGGTTAAGTATAGATTTAGGTTAGTCAGATGCACGCTTTCTCCCAGTGGTAAAAATATAAATAACGATACTATGGAATATCTTCCGGGTGAAGTGCTCACCGATATCCGTGTGTTTATGGATTATTTCTCTATGTGCGTAACTAATATCAATAAGCATTTCTAGTGCTAATGCCGGGGAGAAAGACGGTCTGCTGAGATAACTTTAAATCATGTTTAACCTTGTATTATACTTTTATCTTTTTCTCTTATCTCATCTTTTCTTTTTCCTTTTCTTTTCTATCCTTATGGATAACCCAAATTCCATGCCTATCTATCAATTCCCTGCGCCCATCAACGTAAGCGTAGAGCCACTAGACCCCATGATTTTCACATCTAGCTATGAGCTACACCCATGTTTGGTTGCAATAGGTCAAAGCCAACCCTTTTCTACAGCTAGAGTCCTATCTTCTAATCAAGAAGGTAATGTACCTAAGGTCCTATCTTCTAATCAAGTAGGTAATGAACTTTTAGCTACACATAGGGAATCTTTTAATCTTCCTATAAATTTAGGCTTAGACCTACAAGACCCTGTTCTTCTTCAACATCTTTATATGGGTCTCGATAATGCCGTCTTTGAGGGAGTTTTCCTTTCTTTATCCATTAGTGAACTGACACTACAAGAAATGCCTGACTTTTTGACATATTTAGTATGACAATAGACCGTGATGTCATTATATCATCCAGATTATGACATTCTGTAACAGGCATTTTGACCTAGTGACATAAAAAATCTGGATGTCATAATAAATGTTATAGAACTATTCTAATTCCATGCCATGTCATCCACTATGCCAAAACAACACAAAGAAGACAGCTCAATAGTGACTCAGAACTAAAACACGTCACTAATAAGTATTTTAGTGAGGCAGCTAACACTATACCATAGCCAACAATTAGCGTTGGACAATGGTCGCTAAAACGTAGGTTCATTCGGGCCTTGTTTACTTCCAAAACATTTTGCAAAATATAAACAGTAGCACTTTCGTTTGTATTTGAGAAATATTGTCCAATCATGGACTAACTAGGCGCAAAAGATTCGACACGCAAATTACAGGTAAACTGTGTAATTAGTTATTTTTTATCTATATTTAGTGCTTCATGTATGTATCATAAGATTCGATGTGATGGGAAATATGAAAAATTTTGCAAAATATTTTGGGAACTAAATAAGGCCTCGGACTTGCGGAAGCCCGAACCCGGCAAGGAAAAATAACACCTCACGCCGTCGCATCACTCGGTTCATTCGGACTTGCGCCTCCCCAACCGCGTCTGCTGCGGTGACCCAACCCCAGCCCGACTCCACCTCCTGCCGCCGCCGCCACGGCTCCTCCCACGACTTCGTCGTCAAGAGCAGGGTTCTGGAGGCCGCGTCTCCCTCCGCTCCCCCTCCCCCACCGGAACTTGTCCTCCGAAGCCAGCCGTCCTCCCTCTCTCCTACAACTCCATGTCGTCAGCACTAGATTCGTTAGGGTTTGGGGTCGGCTGCTCATCCATAGCCACCACCCTGCCCAATCTCGTCCGTCGTCGTTCTTCACCCTCCACCAAGTTGTGGTTCAAGCTCGTTAATGGAGGCTAGATCCATGGCCACTCATGCGAGAGGGGCCAGATCCGCAGCTGTTCATGCGAGGTAGACTACATCTACCTCATGCTCGAGTACCTGTACCTCGCCAGCCTCGTCGCGCACTTCTTCCCGCCCGTCGGCATGCACACCAACTTCTATTATTAAGAGGAAATGAGGTTCTTGAACCACTCATATTTATATCCTGCAATTTTTTCTATAATTAGTATGTATGTACTCTTATTCAGGGGAAATTGCATGGTTGAGGAAGGTTTATGTCTCAGTGAGATTGTTGTGACAATTTATTCATAATCTAGGGTTTAGATGTGGTGTTATTTGATTTCGAATCAGGTAGCATATCTGTCTTGATTTTATTCCATCAACTGTTGGCTTCCTTTTGTCAGATGTTTTACTTGTGTACAAAGACTCTGTTCTAGACTGCAGTTAGACTATTAGAGGAACACATCTAATTTAGCTTCACTAGAGTATGACCCAGCTAGTGGAGGTACAATGAGAGAAGTCTAGCTGACCCAGATATTTGTCTAACCAAATCTGCATTTCATTATATAAGATTGATGCCCTGTTTTATCATTTATTAAATCTGAATCTTATCAAAGTTATAATTTCTATTTATTTATATTTGTTTTCCTATTTCTATATTTAGACTGGTTCGATAAGGTTAGATTGGGTCATAAATATCCAATTTTATATCCAATGGGTGTTGAAATCTGGGAGAGGTAAGCTTTTTTGTTCTTAGGATGTTCAATTTTTCTTTCATTGTGGCATGTTTCTAGCAGCCTTCTGTGACAAACTAAGGTATTGTGTTCTGTAATAATGTTGCATTGTTGTTGGCCTGCATAGTTTGTAATGGCCCGAGCGCCTAATTGATCGATGCACCTTGATTTAGAATAGCTTGGGGTTGCTGGACTGATAGGAGAAAGCAGGAAGTGTTTCTGTAGTTGCAGATTGAAGCTTTACGTTGTTGATATTTGGTAACGCAATTAGAAAATGATCCGCAAGCACACGGATATCGGTGAGCATTTCACCCGGGAGGTTATCTAGAGTTATCGTATTTATATTTTTACCACTGGGAGAAAGGGTGCATCTGACTAACCAAATCTATTGCTACTATCCCTTTAGGCTACAAAGAATGTCTCTCGATGTGAGTGATGTATAGAGAAGACTGCAACCTTAGTCTCGTTCTAACCTTGGTAAGGATGATCTATTGTTCTATTGGGGAGGCTCACGGAATCTAGACAACACAAAGGATGTTCGACCCGCACCTATAAACCTACCCGTCGTGCTAACGAGATGTGATCTGCAAAGGTAACTCGGAAATGTCACGTTCCTCGCTACTACCACGGTCCAGCTAGTCAGGGGATATCTATGAGTACCCTAGCCTAAACACCACGTTTACGCTAACAAGTGATTACTCTAATACTCAACCGGAAGAGGATTAAAGTAAACTCATAAACCAAAGAACAATAAAACAAGAACTTACTAGTATTAGAAGTCGAATTACTGAAGAATCTTAGAAGCAAGCCTCGGGTTAGGAGACTTGATCCCGCAGGTACAACTCAGAGTAGACACCGACAGGCCGGCCTTCCTCCGATCTAGACCTCCACTCTATCTCTCTCAATCTAGTAGAAACTAGAAGATCTATTTCTACTTTACATTGGTTGCTAAGCCTAAAAAGAAATATTATTTAGAGAAGAGGTTTTCCTTCGAGGGCACCCCTCAATCTCTATGATAATTTCTTATCTCCTCCAGGGGCCAGAGGGGGTCTCCTTATATAGTCCTCCCCTTCTATGCGTTTTTGGGTCGATAGGCGAGGTGGTACTATGTTATTCTGGATCCAATAGGTCGGTGGAACGTCGTGTGCGAAGAGAGTCCGGAACGGAGTCCAGAGGGGGGAGGGCGCCCAGGTCCTTCCCGTGGCTTCTGGAGTCTTCTAGATGGTAGAAAATTGCGCGGTGGGTTGATATCTCTATGTAATCCCGACATGTCGGCCTTTCTTCCTTATTTCCTGATAACCCCCTGCAGAAATAGACAAACACCAAAACTCGTGGAATTCTGTCAGATAAAACCCTAAGTCTAGATGTTGATTTCATTTGGATCCTTTTCTTTGTTTATTTGATAATTAAATTTGATACTTAAGGACCGTCAACAAACTCCCCCAAGCTTACCTCTTGCTCGTCCATGAGCAAGGATGAACTCAAGAGTTTCTGCAGTGGTTTCATTTCTTAGAAGTACACACGCATTTAAGCAAGATCTCATCTCTGAGTTAGAATAAACTGTTAAGACTTAAAACTTACTTAGTTTACCTACACCATAGGACTTGTAACCGTCACTTCTGTCTTGAGTGGTTAAAAGGTAGAACAGTCTAGCCAAGTGCCAAGTCTCTTATTCTTGATCAGCTACAGCTCTGGGGTTTTTGCAGATTTTCAAATAAAACTCAGAAATTCCTTGTATGATTCTCTCAGGTCTCTCTTTTGTGGTATTTTTGGATCCTTACCAAGACAGTGATGGTATATGCCTTCTCTCAAAATATGTAGTATTTGTGGTATGAAGCATAGTGTCATTGTCTTCTCTCTCACCCTACTCTAATAAGGCTTTAATATCTGGAGCTCATAGGTGGGAGATAAAGTATACATACTTACAAGACATTTATTGCATAGTCAAACCATGGATGCAAAGAAACAAATCAATAAGCCAAATCAAGATGTGCATGTGTGGGGAATGAATGGTGTATGGTGATAATGGTGATAACAATGGTGGTGGAAGTCTAATTCTACTTTGCTCTTTGAGGGGATACACACCTTCCTTGCTTTTGAAACTTTATGAGGAGAATGAGATGCTCTTCTTTTTCTTTTCTTTCGAGGTTCCGAGCACTTGCTCCTTTTTATTTCCTCGTATCTTTTATTTTCTTTTTCTCTTTTTTTTTCAGAGCATTCATCTCTTGAGATAATATAGCAAGTGGTAGTAACAAGATAACTTGAGCATTTATTTCACAAGGGGAAACAGAAATATTTTTGGTTATTCTCTCCCGGATTAGGAGTAGAATACTTTTGGGTGGTTTTGGAGATGGAAATGAGTGGATATATGTGGATGGTACTTCTGGAGTAGAAGTAGCATGTGTGAGTGAACGTGCAAGTGAATCTTGATTTAACCACATGACAAGCTCCTAAGGGTCTACACAGCTTGACCACACTCAATGCTCATAAGCAGTAAATAGTAAATGTGTGGCTCAAGGTCTAGCAAGCATGTATATATGGCTATGGTAGGAATTTAAACTCTCATCATAAAGGAACTCATCATGCAACATTTTAAAGATTTTCAAAGATAAAATTCTCCAGAATTCTAGCATCTCTAGGAACAGATAAACAGCAGCTCAACCTTCCCATATCGTATCCGTTAACAACTTAGACTTCAGATCAAGTTTTCATCCCACAAGTTTTGGTCTAGAGCAAGCCTTAAATTATAACAGTTATATCTAAACTTGAGAGAGAACTTCAAATTTGCAAATTAGGCAGAGCAACTATTCATCATATCCATGCTTAAGTTTTATTAGATATAGATTAGCATAGCCACTTTATTTATTTATTAAACATACTAAGCAAAATATATATAAGCATAAAATCTTTATTTGGTTTTTTATAGTTATGTGTATTTATATTCTAATATAGTATAAGTATAAAGATAGATAGAAATACTTATCGAGATAAATGGGGGTGCTCTCCCCCAAGCTGGATTTTCACGTAATTTCTCTTGATGTAGCTAGCAGGTGGCAGAGGTGTGTTTGAAAGTCAGCAGTATTTTGACAGCGATTAGAATGTCCTCCGTCTGCTAGTCTTCTTGATTCTTAAATTCTGTGGAGCTCAAATAGACAACAAAGCTTGTGGAACTGATTAAGTGTTAGCATAAATATCTAGCCTTTATCATGTTGAGACTCCTTAATAAATATTACTCCCTATTTTTATATTTTTGTTTTTATAAAGCAGAAAAATATTTATTTTATTTTTATGCCACCACAGTGAATGTACTTATGGGTTTTATGCCACTCGTCTACTCACATGGGGCTTACAGTTTTTTTCACATTTTTATTTTCTTTCTAGGATGATACGAACATGATTAACTAAGTAAACTATTTGAAATAATTAAAAGGGAAAGGATAACTACCAAGTTTACCTCTTGACAAGGCGTTCGGTGTTTTTAAGTCCTCCGAGCGGGACTCTCCATTTTCTTAATCGTCCTGAGGTTCGTTGGGTGGCGTAGTCGGTACTTCCGGCAGCGCCTCCTCTTCATTTATAACTATCTTCTCTCTCCACACCTAACTCGGTGCTACGGTCTCCTCAGGACAATGTTCAAGTGGTATGTCTTCAGTCCTTATCACTTCTCCTTCATAGTCTACCCATCCGTCCTTGATGATTTGCCTCCTCTGGTTGCGGTTGCGATGTCTTCTTCTTGTCCTGACCTGCTTAGAGTCTTCAACTATATAGTTAGGGTCAGTAAAACAGCGGCATACCTTCTCAGAGGAGAAGTGTATGTGGACTTCTCCGGTTCCAATATAGATGATGGCTTTGATAGTGCTGAGGAACTGTCTTCCAAGGTTGGTGGGTGGATCATACTCGTCTTCTCCCATGTCAATGACCTGAAAATCATCTATAGCTGAATGTATATTGGTTGTAGGGGCATGGTTTCATGCAGGAGCTGATAAGTGACTACGACCATTATGTTGACGTCAGATCCGGTGTCGTAGAGTGTCTTCTGAAAAGAGTATCTGTTGATTGTGTACTCAATGCTTAGAACACCAGGGTCGTCCTTCTTGAACTGCAGTGACCATCTTAGCTGACTCGGTCCACATTTGCTTGTTCCTGTTCCTCCTGTTGGTCATCTTCCTTGGTTCATGTCGGGGTTGCTCTGAAGTTTGTGTAGTCTTGTTCTTGAAGGAAAGTCTCCTTCCTCCCCTTGATGTAGAGACTGATCTTGGCAGCATTAACGTAGATGACAGCTCTGGTGTTTAGGAATGGCCTCCCTAAGATGATGGGTGCCCTCTCCTCAGTACCAGTCTCTATCACCACGAAGTCTGCTAGAGCGTACAAGGTACCAACTCGGATGCAGAGGTTCTTCAATATTTTCTTTGGGAAACTGAGTGTCCGATCTGCAACCCTGGGCATAATGTTGACGCTGGAGCCAAAGTCGCAGAGTGCTTCTGGGAAGTCCACCATGCCGATGGAGATCAGGATGACGGGGCGTCCTAGATCACCTCTCTGAGTAATTAGGCCTCTATTGATTCCAACCTTGATGTTGTTGAGGACGGTTGTAGTAATAGTTGTTATTGTTGTTGATGTAGTTCACGTCCTCAAGCATCTTAGGGCAGTGATTGCCTGAGCGTCCAGTATCTCCAGTGTGTTTGTGCTCGTAGATCCTAGTTCTTCACTTGGTGGAATCTGGGAGTTGTAAAACTCCTTCATATTATGCTCGAAGTGTTCCTGCTCATAGAGACAAGGTAGAGATCAAGTGCATGGGCCCTGTTGGTGGAAAACACCAACAGAACTAAAAGTGTATTTGTTCTTCTCTAACCTTAAGCATAGTGAGCAAGACAAAGTTGATGGATCATGAGTGTAGCATTTGTCAGATCAGATGGCTCAACCTAATGGAAAGATAATCTATCTATATTTATGTTTTGTTTATATCTTCCAAAGATTGCATGTGCAATACTTTAGCTTATATGATTAGGAGTGTGGGGTCACGAAGGTAGTACTAAGAACAAAGATTAAAGGACTAAACATGTTGAATTAATTGAGTTGGTTAATTTGGAGTTATAAATCATACATGTTTGTCTCTTTATTTATGTGAATGCTAGAACCAAGGAGGAGCTTATAAAAGTGTTAGTCAAGTACCTTAAGATGTTACCTTACTTGAAGAGTAATGGTACAGTATCACCTTGTGGAAGCTTTCCTTTCTTAGCGGTTGTGCATCGTGTTTGTGGCACCCTCCATGAATCATCTCTTATGAGCTACGTCTTTCTTGTGCAAATTATTAAACTTCATGTGTCACTTTCTTCATCTCTAATGAGTTTGCATCTCAGGACTTCCCAGGTTGATATTGAAAGTTTTCCTACAGGGGTTAGTCCAACAAAATATACCAATATCTACTCAAGTAGTTTTTAGTTCAGTAACCAAACTAGACTCCATGTCTAATCAGATTAAGGAAGGCTATTTAACCTAAGCACCACGCTTAATTTAAATGCCATTGGAAGTGTGACCAGTACTTCCAAACTAACACTTACTAGGATAAACAAAGGTAGCATGATAGCTTTTATAGAGATCTACTCAAATGGAGATGAAGTAGTGTGATTAGTATTTAACAAATTGAGCATGTCTCAAAGGTAAGGACAACCAACATAGCAACATGGCAAAGGATGTTTTATGTAAAGTACTCCCCCAAGCTTGAATTTTGCAAAATTCAAGGTTGAATGAATTTAATTTAATGCTGCATGATGATTGGTTGGGCATACCTTGCGCTTGTCATTCATCCGATCTTCTTACTCCAATCCTAGAAAGGTTAGTGGCAAGAATACCCAAAGGAATATTTCTACAATTATCTTTATATGCTCAATACACAAGGCAATGTTGCAAATAATTAGAAGTGCTTGTTTTAGGACACTAAGCCTGTCCTTGGGAAACCATCAATTAACTCAACGAGATCTACAATATTTATTATAGACATATGCATCGACAACCGCCCTTTTAAAGTTTTTATAAATAGAAAAGAAGAGGGGGTTGGAGATCTCAAATGTGGTAAGGATGGAGAGACAAATTGATTGGAGAGATGTTTTATATGAGCAAGGACTGGGTGAGGTATTTATGAAATAACTTCCATGCTCACTGTTGTTTCTCTCATTCTCAAACTCCAAGGTTGATTCTTCATGAATGTTTAAAATTCCTCTAGGATTGTCTCTCAAGTTTGTTTTATCTATCCATTCAATGGTGATAGCACATGGATTTTTAATGCCCTCTAGCCATTGATGTTGCTCTTCTCGATCCTCCTTCTTATGCATGGGATGTCTAGAGAGATTCATAGGATTATTGGGAGGTTCAAGAGAAAGAGCATAGTAGAATTTATTAAGCTTAAGGATGGGGTGGATAGCCAAATCATGGGATTGAAATGTTTGGAAATCAGCTATTGAAACTTCCTCTCCTTGTATGGGAGATGATTCCTTCTCTATCTCTAAGATTTTTCTATGAAGACTAGTACAAGAAGGATGTCCACAAATGAAGACATACCTTCCTTTACTAATAGATAAAGAAAGAAAGACTCTACCAAAGGTTATATTGTTAAGACGAATGTGAAAATATTTAGGAAAAACATGGTCTTGTAGGGCTAGGTCTAAACCAGAATTTATAGAAAGATTAAAAGATTCCCTAGGTGTAGCTAAAAGTGCATTATCTTCTTGATTAAAAGATAGGACCTCGGCTATAGAAAAGGGTTGGTTTTGACCTATTGCAATCAACTCCGGACACAGATCATAATTAGGGGCAGAACGTGTTGACTCCCATGGTCTATGGCTGGTCTCCGAAGGTGCAAAGAATTTAATAATAGGTATGGAATTTGAGTTATCCATAAAGATAAAAATAAAAAGATAAAAGAATAAAAGTATAAAAGTATAATACAAGATAATAGCAAGACTCAAAGTTATCTCAGCAAACCGTCTTTCTCCCCAGCAACGGCGCCAGAAATGCTTGTTGATATTTGGTAACGCAATTAGAAAATGATCCGCAAGCGCACGGATATCGGTGAGCATTTCACCCGGGAGGTTATCCAGAGTTATCGTATTTATATTTTTACCACTGGGAGAAATGGTGCATCTGACTAACCAAATATATTGCTACTATCCCTTTAGGCTACAAAGAATGTCTCTCGATGTGAGTGATGTATAGAGAAGACTGCAACCTTAGTCTCGTTCTAACCTTGGTAAGGATGATCTATTGTTCTATTGGGGAGGCTCACGGAATCTAGACAACACAAAGGATGTTCGACCCGCACCTATAAACCTACCCGTCGTGCTAACGAGATGTGATCTGCAAAGGTAACTCGGAAATGTCACGTTCCTCGCTACTACCACGGTCCAGCTAGTCAGGGGATATCTATGAGTACCCTAGCCTAAACACCACGTTTACGCTAACAAGTGATTACTCTAATACTCAACCGGAAGAGGATTAAAGTAAACTCATAAACCAAAGAACAATAAAACAAGAACTTACTAGTATTAGAAGTCGAATTACTGAAGAATCTTAGAAGCAAGCCTCGGGTTAGGAGACTTGATCCCGCAGGTACAACTCGGAGTAGACACCGACAGGCCGGCCTTCCTCCGATCCACACCTCCACTCTATCTCTCTCAATCTAGTAGAAACTAGAAGATCTATTTCTACTTTACATTGGTTGCTAAGCCTAAAAAGAAATATTATTTAGAGAAGAGGTTTTCCTTCGAGGGCACCCCTCAATCTCTATGATAATTTCTTGTCTCCTCCAGGGGCCAGAGGGGGTCTCCTTATATAGTCCTCCCCTTCTATGCGTTTTTGGGTCGATAGGCGAGGTGGTACTATGTTATTCTGGATCCAATAGGTCGGTGGAACGTCGTGTGCGAAGAGAGTCCGGAACAGAGTCCAGAGGGGGGCGGGCGCCCAGGTCCTCAGGGCGGGCGCCCTGGGCCTGGCCCCTTTAGGGCTCCGCTTCCTTCCCGTGGCTTCTGGAGTCTTCTAGATGGTAGAAAATTGCGCGGTGGGTTGATATCTCTATGTAATCCCGACATGTGGGCCTTTCTTCCTTATTTCCTGATAACCCCCTGCAGAAATAGACAAACACCAAAACTCGTGGAATTCTGTCAGATAAAACCCTAAGTCTAGATGTTGATTTCATTTGGATCCTTTTCTTTGTTTATTTGATAATTAAATTTGATACTTAAGGACCGTCAACATACGTGTGCACACGTGTTGCTTTAACTTCTGAGTTTACGTAGATTTGATGCAAGCACTAGTGTTAACCCGACAAGAACTGCAGCGGCACGGCATGCACAAGCTCACGAAGGTGAAGAACCCTATTTTTTTGCCGTAATTGTTGCCATACTTTGTGCACTAGCAGATGTTCTTTTTGAAGTTAATTGTTACGTTCCTGAAACCATTCATGGATTAGTAGTTCAAATAAAATGCATAACACTCCATTTAGTTGATGTTATTTTGGTCTTGCTCTGAATTTCTTTTGTGTTAGTGCTTCAATCACTAGTACATTGGCACACTATACAGGCGGTTGGTAACATATTTCTACAGGCGTTTTCCAGATCCGCCTGCGCTGGAGCCCAGTTCAAATCGCACATTTACACACGCTTTCCTAAGAGAGCCGCCTGTGTAAACCTATTAAAATATGTATTATTTATTTAATTATTTATTTTTTAATTTATCTATTTATTTATTTATTATTTTATTGTTATTATTTAAATATATTGATATTGGTTGGTCTTCTAACATAGCAACATGTAATTTAAATACTTCATCTCATACATACATTTGTATACATCAAAGTTTGGTGCTCAAAGACATAAAGTTAATTACAAGAGTATATCCATCATCACACATCATATATATATACATCAAAGTTTGTTTCTGTCCCCTAATAACCCTCTTTAGTAAGTTTGAGCTTACTAATCTCTGTTAGCACTCGGAACTCTGGCCTTGATAATTGGCTTTCATCATCATGATATTTGCCTTCACGTGGAATGACATGCTTCATGATGAACGAGCAGATGTCCTCAACTATGTTGTCTAAAGCACGTTCGTCCATGTGCTCCGCCGTCCCTTGCTTATGTACCTGCAAAGAAAGTTTATAAACATTATATATTTTATGACTTCCAACTTTAATAGACTATTACTTATATTACCTTGTCAGGGTTCCTTGCATATCGTCCGTTTTCTCTCATGTTCTCGCACACGTAGTAGCCACAGAGGACAGATAACGGTGGTTGCTTCATGCACTGTATAATACAGGAGAGTGGTTATTTAATTATAGTTGCAACTGTGGTCGTATGTGTATGATTTGTATTCATAATAGTAAATTTTTATACGTACCGGCTAGTTATGTATAACCTCGAATGGTTTCCCTGGTCTCTTGGACTCGCACTTTCCATGATTTATCTTATAGAACCTGTATGCCCTATGATCTCAAATAGAATCACCATGTTATTGTCAAATTCTCACTATGCTTAAGTATGCATGCATAACTTGACTTACAACTCTAGCAGTTTGATGAATGGAGCATAGCTTTCTTTCGCGTAATCTGCGGAGTCTAGTACCAACACCCTTCCCTCCTTGGGATAAATGATGAAGCATATCCAGTGCCTCCTGCTCGAATTAAATCCATGATGCATTTATGCATTGAAATAATTTAGATAGATATTTGTAAACTCACACTTACCCAAAGTAGTACGGGGCCACCACTGCTTTCCTGTCTTGAAACTTTATTAGTGAATGTCCAATGTAGAAGGCGTATTTTGCTTCAAAATCAAGTTTCAACTTTCGGAGTTTCTCATCCCGTTCTGCACCTTCCAAACCCTGTACCTCTTTGCTGTCATTCCCAATCCGGAATGTGTGCCGATCTTCGGCTATATCTATTGGGCAGAGATAGAGATTCCTTTCTTCAGCACAATAATTTAGGTCCGAACCAAAATACATATCTTGTTGATCATGTAACATTCTGCAAGACAGAAGCATGTCAGATATTGAAAATTGATGCAACTACAATGTGTGTAACTATGTAACACTTACAATGCAAATGCTGTTACGATCTGTACATCTAGCATCTCGTGGTTCATCAGTGCCCACATGTCATCAAATGTAAGCATGCATTTGTTAGTACTCTGGCTGAGAAATGCTATTTGTGGTATGCGCATGCTTATGGTGTCGATGCCAGCAGAAGAGGCTCACATGTACCAGTCATGAAACCTTTTTATACCACTTGGTTTCTTCATAAGTTTGGTCCGACTGAGTAGAGGCTTTCCCCACACGTACTTTTTGGGGATAGTCTTGTAGTCTTCTGCAGTTGGCACCTTGAAATTGACAGGAGTTATGACCTTAGGCGCCGGCACCTCTGACTTTGCTAGCTCAGAAATCTCATGCTCTTGTATTGTGCGTTTCGAAGCAATGCCTGACAAAAATCTCACTTGCCCAGCTGATTTTTTCTTTGGCTCGAATGGTGAAATCAACTTAGGTATCGGAAATACTTTCTTCTTTGGCACTTTTGGTGGCTCACTTATTGGTTCTGGATCTTTGAGTTGTGGGGAAGGGGTGGAATTGAATGGTGGTGGAGATTGTGTTGACTGTGGGGTAGAAAGATCATGGAGAGGAGATGGTTGATGGACAGGGAAAACATGGAGAGGTGATTCTGGTGGGTCAGGAAGAGACTGGGGAGGTGAAGGCGGTGGGTTAGGAAGAGGATCGACATGAGCTGACGACTCTTGGGTTAGTGGCATCTCTTGAGAGGGTGGTGGTGGCTCCCTTAGTTGCACGTCCCTCCGAGGCCATAGGATGAAATTGTTTATCGCCTGTCCCAGTTTCACAATGTCCTCGGGACCAGGGATGTCTAGAATCTCATCCTCATATCCTTGGACCACGGTTGGTACCTCTACTCTGTAGTAGTCTTTAGGGATGTCAGCACTGTTGGGTATTCTTAACATCATTACCAAAAGTAGACTAAGTTCTAAATCTAGCAACGGTGCCAAAAATGCCAAACCTATCCCTCACACCACTTAAGCCAAGTTGTCATCCCCAGCATGACATGAGAGACGCGGTATTGAAATATGCAATTGCTCTTCTAAATAAATAATGAATGGGATCTGCAAGCGCACAGATTAATACCGATGCAGCATTTTAACCGGGAAGTATTCCAGGTATCGTTATTTATATTTTTACCACTAGGAAGGGATTAGCAATCATCATTATTGATTACAGAATAGAATATGAGATTGAGCATCTATCATTGCATGTATAATTGAGAACATTTATCTAACTCTTCACACAGAGATAAGTGTCACATAAAAGATATATGAAATAATAATAGTGACAAGGATAACTAATTTGATCTAGCCACATAATAAATATGATAAGCACCTCAATTAGATACTCTAGAAAGTCATTAGCATGGTTTTAGAACGAACTACAAGAATATTCCCTAAGTTATTCTTAACTATATAGTCTAGCATTATCATAATTAGTGCAAGCTGTTGACGGTCCTTAAGTATCAAATTTAACTATCAAATAAACAAAGAAAAGGATCCAAATGAAATCAACATCGAGACTTAGGGTTTTATCTGATAGAATTCCACGAGTTTTGGTGTTTGTCTATTTCTGCAGGGGGTTATCAGGAAATAAGGAAGAAAGGCCCACACGTCGGGATTACATAGAGATATCAACGTGCCGTGCAATTATCTTACATCTAGAAGACTCCAGAAGCCACGGGAAGGAAGCGGAGACCGAACGGAGTCAGGGACAGGGTGCCCGCCCAAGTCCTTAGGGCGCCCGCCCACCTTTTTCGGCCAATCACGCTCAATCTCGCGGATTATGCTCCACCGACCTAAAGGATCAAGAATAACCGTTCAATCAATGTCGGTTTGATCCGACGGCCCAGGTTCACTTGAGGGGACTATAAAACCAGACCCCCTGGCCCCTGGAGGAGGCACCCCCCTGATCATTATTCATTATTCATAGACAGAGCAAAAGCTAGGGTTTAGAGATGAGAGCTCTCCTCTCTTCTCTAAACTAGAGTAGAACTAGATAGTAGCGAGATGGAGAGCGAAGGAGGATTAGAGGAGAGGCCGGCCTGTCGGTTCTTCCTCCGGTTGTACTTCGCCATGATCAAGCTCTAATCAAGCTTGCTCATGGGATGACTCTGGTAATCTACTTCTAATTCATTATGCAATTACTAATCATGTATATTCTGGTTCACAACTCTTTTGAGTACTTCTAATCTATAGGACCCTATAGGTTAGAGTTGTAGTATAGGTGTAAGCGTGGTGCTTAGACCTAGATTACTTGTGGATATCCCCTGACTAGCTGGATCGTTTGGTAGGCCGCGTAGGTGACAGTTACGTTGGTCCCCTGTAGTCCACCTCTCGTTAGCAGGACGGGTAGGGTTTATCGGCCTAAGGATAAGCATCCTTTGTGGTGTACTCTTATCACGTGGTTCGTCCCAGACATAGACATACCCCTTTGAAGTAGAGAAACCATAGTTATCCTCTCTATTCTGCTACCATCGCCCATATACTAGAATTTCTCTATTCTCTATTCCCATATTATCACTCACTGTTATCTTACCTTTAATATTGTTCTTATTTGATTCTATCATCTTTCCTATTTACACCTATCTATCTATCTTGGTTAAGTTAGAGTGTAGTTGGTTCTCCCGTTTCCCTGTGGATACGATAAAACCTTTAACCGGGTAAAAGCTTCAACGGTATCCGTGCGCTTGCGGATTATCTGTGTGCGTATAAATACCATAGTACACTCTAGTGCCATGCTAGGGATGACAACCTAGTATTCAAGTGGTGTTAGCAAGTGTCAACAAGCATTTTTGGCGCCGTTGCCGGGGAAACGGTTGCTGAGTTGACTACGAACTAGTTTAATCATTTTATAAAAAATAAATAAATAAAAATATATATATATATTTTCCTTTTATCCTTTGCCTCATCTCTGCTATTCTTTCTTCTTATCTAATCCTTGATCTCTGGTCTATTATGAATTCAAACATGTCTATCTATGAATTTCATAGACCTATGGGCACACATCTCGAACCACCAAAATCTTCAAAGCCTATCATAGCATCTAGTTTTGAGATAGACCCCGAATACATAGAATTTATTCAAAAACAACCTTTCTCAGGAAAAGGTGAGGAAAACCCATACACACACCTAAGAGAGTTTTATCGAGTCTGTGACCTCCTTCACATAGAAGGCATGTCCGATGAGACCCTTAAATGGAAGCTCTTTCCGTTCTCTTTAACGGGAAAAGCTAGACATTGGTATAAACTCAAAGTAGGGAGTGTTCATGGAGATTGGAAGGATTTATATAGTAGTTTTCTTTCTAAATATTTTCCAATCTCCAAAGTGGTGGAACTTCGGCATGAGATTCTTTCTTTTAGACAACTGGAAGAAGAATCTCTTGGCAAATCATGGGACCGCTTTATTAACCTTACTCTCACTGGCCCAAAACTTTCTATTCCAGAAGAAGTTCTTCTAATTCACTTTTTTGAGGGCCTTAGTAAGGAAGATAAGCAAACCCTTCATGCGGCCTCTGGAGGATCTTTCCACCACCTATCCGCTAGTGAAGCTTGGAATTTGATTGATTTAATGAGTGGAAAGTCTCCTAGCTTTTATATCCCTGAG